>NC_134902.1:32002224-32007224 GCF_041734735.1 Babylonia areolata | reverse complement strand
GAGAAACCGAATTCATTGAAACTTTTCACACAGTAACCTTAGGGTATCATCAACAAGTCTGCAAAAAATATCTAAAAGTTCGGACGCAAATTATGCGAGTATTGTCAAAGTCAAAAGGTGTTGGCATAATTATATCTGTCAATCACTGTCAGTCTAAAAATAGCCTGTCTGGGTGTCAAGTCTATTAATTTTTTATTTTATTGTCGTCTGTATCCAAAATCAGTTCTGTCCAAAGTTTCAGTTTGGAAGGATCAACCATTCCTGTGAGTGAAAGTGGTAAGATTACCATTGAAAACTGTTTGGTTTAAATAATCTTTAATTATTAAACAATACACACGATTACAATGCAATGAATGACAAAAGAGCATCAACAAGCTTACAGCTTATACTGTGCTCACAACGTTGCACTTATATTATCAATTGTATCAAATAACATACATAAACATAAAGTAATGAAATAATGAAATAAAACAAATAAACAAACAGTACATAATATAGTGAAATAATGCTAATATCAATATTAACACGTTTCAAGGAGAAAGGTTGGGGTGGAAGAAGGATCGTAAAGGAATTTCCAGGCAAGGGGTGGAGTCATGTCATTGTAAATAGACTTATCGCTGAAATACGCACTACAGGGTCAGTAGCACGTAAAATTGGCATTGGGAGACCCAAGACTGCATGTTCGGAGGAGAACAAGGACCGTGTTGAGGAACTGATTCAATCCCAGGAGGAGAACCCAGGGACCCACAAATCTCTTAGAGAAATTACAAGCGACTTACAAGTGAGCAAGTCTTCTGTGCACAGAATGGCGAAAGAACTGGATCTGAAGCCCTTCAAGAGGATAGGGGTATCAAGGAGGGACCAAAACGTTAGAGGGAAAAGAAAAACTCGCTGCCGTAACTTGAATGACCGCTACTCGGCCACTGATGTGAAAAGGATCATTTTCACAGACGAGAAAGACTTTACGTTAGAGATAACTAAAAATCGCCAAAACGATCGCGTTTATGGGAAACGGAAACGAGAAATTCAGCCATCTCGCCTCTCTCATGAGACTTCCAGATTTTCCAAAAAGATAATGGTTTCAGTTGGAGTATCCTGGAAAGGAAAAACAAACATTCATTTTATTGACACTGATAGAGCCAAGGTTAATAGTGAAAACTATATTCAGTTATTGGATGACAATCTTCTCCCGGATTGTAGGCGTCTTTATCATAGAAACAATTACGTGTATCAGCAAGATGGGGCTCCTTCACACACAAGTATGGTAATCCAGGCCCATTTGGAGGAGGCTACACCAGAATTCATCAAGAAGGATGAATGGCCTCTACAAAGTCCTGACTGTAATCCAATGGATTATGCCATATGGGACTCTGTGAATGAGAAAGTTTACCGGGGAGTGAGAGACAAATTGACTGAGCAAGCGTTAAAGGACAGGATGATTATGTCATGGGAGGAGATATCGGTGGAAGAAATACGTAAAAGCATTTCTGCTTGGAAGAAACGGCTTCGTTTAGTCGTGGAGGAAGATGGAGGCCACATTGAACATAAACTGAAATGAGTGAGTTTTCCTTTGATATTGGAATTTTTGACATGCTGTTTTGAATTTGACAATACTCGCATAATTTGCATCCGAACTTTTAGATATCTTGCTGACTTGCTGATGATACCCCAAGGTTACTGTGTGAAGATTTTCAATGAACTCGGTTTGTCTATCATTCAGAAAATACTTGTAAAAAGCGGTTTACTTTTTTGGGGACACCCGATATATATGTATACGTATATATCTATACATATATCAATATATATATATATATATATATATATATATATATATGTGTGTGTGTGTGTGTGTGTGTGTGTGTTGAGAATTTGTATAAGTCACGCGCGCATTGTTCTATTGTTCACGCTGTATGATTCATTATTTGGTATCTTATTTTGTTGTTGCAGTTGTTCGTAGTCCACTCGTTTGTTATAGGCCGGAGGCCTAACTAATGAACTATTGTCGTGTCTCTATTTTTGAACTGATACGCTTTGATCTCCAGGAGAAGACTGATACATTTGCACTGCTGAGTAGTTAAAAAAAAGAAAGAAAAAAAAGAAGAAAAAAAGGAAAAAAAAAAGAGTTAACATCTGAATGACAAAAGAAAACAATGGAATGTAATCAGATCATCATAGATTTTGGTGATAAGTGGACACCATCCCAATCAACCTAGAGAGAGAGAGAGAGAGAGAGAGAGAGACAGAGACAGAGACAGAGACAGAGACAGAGATAATGAGTGGGAAAGGGGAGGGGCGGGGACTTGGGGGTATCAAAGTAAAAATAAAACAAAACAACAACAACAACAACAACAAAACAAACAAACAAACAAAAAACCCCAACAAAATCTAAATCAGACAAATACATAATTACGATTGCCTACCCACTTTGAATTCATTAAAACAAGTTTAAATTAAAAAAAAAAAAGTCGATACAAACCCAGCACAGCAAGGGTTGTCCACCGCATGTTTCCTTCACTGCCTTCAGCCACTTCAGGACAGCCTGAAAAAAAAAAAAAAAAAAAAAAAAAGAGAGAAAAAAGTGCAGTGAGTACAAGAGCAAAAAGTGGAACGTTTATTGCTGCTTTGAATTAAAAAAAAAGAAGAGTCATGTTTTTTTTTTATCATTTCAAACAATCTTTTTATCTATTTAATTAATTATTATTATTATTTCATTTTTTAGTAATTGTTTACTTTGTTTTGCTGCACCTGATGGAATTTCTCTAAAGTTATTCTTGATGGAGTCTCCCGTCGGACCGACGGATGAGTTGGCAGGCAGGCTTATCTGTCGGTGTGTGTCCTCATAATTATGAGAGAAGAAGAATCCGATTCTGGATGCGCAGCAGTTCCCACAGGTGTTGCAATGGATAACGTCTCCAGAAGTTGAGCCCTGCTTCCTTCGCTCACGCTTCTCCTTAATCGCCATCGTTCTCTTGTTTTCAAACGTCTTTCTGCCACTAGGGCACACCATCCTCCAGCGAGACCGATCAAGGGCATCAGTTTCTCAGGAAGCGATGTCTATGTCACAGGCTTTGAGGTTTGTCTTCAAGGTGTCTTTGAAGCTCTTGCAGGGTCTTCCAAGTTCGCGGTGGCTTTCCTTCAGCTGGCCATTCAATAGCATCTTCGGTATCCTGCTGTCTGTCATGCGGACAACGTGTCATGTCCAGCGTAGCTGGCACTGGATCGGAAGGCTTTCAATACTGGGCAGGCCGCTTAGGAAGAAGAAGAACAGGAGGAGGAGGAGGAGGAGGAAGAACAGGAGGAGGAGGAGAAGGAGGAGGAGTAGAAGGAGGAGGAAGAAGAAGAGAAGGAGGAAGAGGAGGAGGAGGAGGAAGAAGAACAGGAGGAGAAGGGGAAATAGGAGGAGGAAAAGAAGGAGGAGGAGAAGGAGGTGGAAGAAGAAGAGAAGGAGGAGGAAGAGGAGCAGAAGGAAGAAGAGAAGGAAGAACAGGAGGAGGAGGAGAAGGAGGAAGAAGAAGAAGAGAAGGAGAAGGAAGAGGAGGAGGAGGAGGAGGAGGAGGAAGAACAGGAGGAGGAGGAGAAGGAGGAGGAGGAAGAACAGAAAGAGGAGCAGGAGAAGGAGGAGTAGAAGGAGGAGGAAGAAGAAGTAAAGGAGGAAGAGGAGGAGGAGGAGGAAGAACAGGAGGAGGAGGATGGGAAAGAGGAGGAGGAGGAGAAGGAGGAGGAGAAGGAGGTGGAAGAAGAAGAAGAGAAGGAGGAAGAAGAGGAGGAGGACGAAGTGAAGGAAGAACAGGAGGAGGAGGAGGAGGAGGAGGAAGAACAGGAGGAGGAGAAGGAGGAGGAGGAAGGAGGAGGAGGAAGAAGAAGGAGGAGGAGTAGGAGGAGGAAGAAGGACAGGAGGAGGAGAAGGAGGAGGAGGAGGAAGAAGGAGGAGGAGGAGTAGGAGGAGAAGGAGAAGGAAGAAGAAGAACACGAGGAGGAGGAGAAGGAGGAGGAGGAGAAGGAGGAGGAAGAAGAAGAGAAGGAGGAGGAAGAGGAGGAGGAGGAGTAGGAGGAGGAGGAGGAGGAGGAAGAACAGGAGGAGGAGAAGGAGGAGGAGAAGGAGGAGGAGGAAGAGGAAGATCAGGAGGAGGAGGAGAAGGAGGAGGAGAAGGAAGAAGAAGAAGAGGAGGAGGAAGAAGAAGAGGAGGAGGAGGGGAGGAGGAAGAACAGGAGGAGGAGAAGGAGGAAGAGGAGGAAGATGAAGAAGAAGAGGAAGAAGAAGAAGGAGGAGGAGGAGAAGGAGGAGGAGGAGGAGGAGGAGGAGGAGGAAGAAACCTAGGAAGAAGAAGAAGACAAGATAAAACGAGACAAAACTCTTTTTCTCCAGGATAATACATAAGCACTGGTATGCTTTTTTACATCCAGTCTCAGCACGATACAGGGTCTACACTACACAATACCAAATAAGAATTAACTCACTCAGTACGGCCAGTCCTCTCCTCTCCTCTACACAAACCCCTCGGATGTCCTTTAGCTTCCGTCGTCAGAATTGTGGTAATTTTTGTCAACATTCACCTCTTCAGTATAAGAGCCTTCCGCTTGCAATAATTTGATGATGGTAACTGGGGTGAAACGCTGTTAACGTCGTCTCTTTCGCCGTTCGTATGGAGAGAGTTAAAGCATAGTGTTAACAGAAATGAAGGATCGGTGGCGTCCCCTGATTTGTTAATGGGGATAACTTTTGCTTTCTTAATTAAATGCGTTCGGAAAGTAGTTTTTGTCAGAACACGGATTGAAAATGTACATTAATGTGTCCGTATTAACTGGAGCGGCTGGTGTAAGAGTTTTGCTGCGGATGCCATCCAGTGCGCGGGTTCCTGTTAGTTTTAGGTCCACCTAAGGTAGTTATAGACTTCAAAGACTGTTACGGGTGTAATATCTAATTCAACTGAGGTGTTTTCATTACAGTACAATTTTGATGTTTCAAGGTAAATCAATTCTGCGTAATTTGTGGTAATGAT
>NC_134902.1:31989724-31992224 GCF_041734735.1 Babylonia areolata | reverse complement strand
ATACCAAACTACACGGCACCACACCACTACACCACACTACACCACACCACACTACACCACACCACACCACTACATCATACCACACCACACTACACTTCACACACTACACTACACCACGCTACACCACTACACTACACCACACTACACTACACCACACAACACCACTACATCGCACCACACCACACAACACTACACCACACCAGACCACTACAACACAGTACACCACACCACTACAATTAGTGACACCACACCACACCACACTACACCACTATACCATACTACACAGCACCACACCACTACACCACACTACACCACACCACACTACACCACACCACACCACTACAACATACCACACCACACTACACCACTACACACACTACACTACACCACACCACACCACAACACTACACCACACCACAACACACCACTACACCACACCACACCACACCACACCACTCCACACTACACCACACCACTACACCACACCACACCACACCACTCCACACTACACCACACCACTACACCACACCACACTACACCACACCACACTACACCACACCACACCACACCACTTCACCACACCACTACATCACACCACACTACCCTACACTAAACCACACCACTACAAAACGCTACACCACACCACACCACACCACACCAATCGACACTATACTACACCACATCACACCACACCACTACGCTACACCACACCACACCACACTACACTACACTACACTACGCTACACCACACCACACCACTACACCACACCACACCACTACACTACAGCATACCACACCACACCACACCACTACACCACACTATTACACTACACTACACTACACTACACTACACCACACCATTACACTTCAGTGCAATATTACAGTACAATCTTATGTATCTTTATGAGATGATAAAGTTATTCTTATCTTTTCTATTCCAATCACTGTGCAATATAGTAGACTGTGCTCATCATATTCAAAATAATGTATATCAGTTCTTTGTTTTTTTACATTTAAAATATTACCTGCAAAGTGTGGAATGAATGTATGAAATGGTGTATGTGATATATATATATATTACGTTTGTGTCTTCGTTATATTCCTAATAGCTGTTTTGGGGGTTAAAAAAAAATTTTTTTTTTTTTTTTACAGTTATGGTCTCCATGTTGTTTACTTGTCTATGTTGTGATAATGCACCTGACCAAATTTCTCTAGTTGGAGATAATAAAGTTACTCTTATCTTATGTTTCACGTATAGCACAGCACAACACAGCACAACACAGCAAAGAAACCTTGAACAATCGATCAGTAATCTGATCCAATCGACTAGTCATTTGTGTGGGCAAGTTTCCAAAACCCCGCCTCGGCGTGTCAAAATCCAGGGGAATCCCCGCGCGCGCGCGCGCGTGCGTGTGTGTGTGTGTGTGTGTGTGTGTGTGTGTGTGTGTGTGTGTGTGTGTGTGTGTGTGTGTGTGTGTGTGTGTGTGTGTGTGTGTGTGTGTGTGTGCCCGCGCGCCTAAGTAAAGCCTAACATAATGATAGAAGAAACATAATCACGATGAGCGCCAGAAGGCAGCTGTCATTATTGTCTTAGCCAGGCAAACATCCTGTTGTATGAATAGCTCCGTGTTTTGTGACACGCTGACTGAAGATAGACCGTATGTGACCATCCGTATAAATCAGTCATATAATCACTCACTCAGTCACACACTCAATCGATCAATGAAGGAGGAGGGTTGCATGCTGGAAAAAAAAAAAAAAAAAAAAGGGCCGCGGCGGTTTAACAGACCATATCGATCGGAATTTCCAGTGTTTTACAATCACACACAATACAGATCTTTCAAAGTTTCACACTTTCCCCGTTTCCATCACCACGACTTTTCAGCTTCGATAAATCGTAACTTCTTCGTTCGTGGGCTATAGCTCTCCCACGTTCACTCGTATGTACACGAGTGGGCTTTTACGTGTATCACCGTTTTTACCCCTCCATGTAGGCAGCCATATAATGTTTTCGGGATGTGTGCATGCTGGGTATGTTCTTGCTTCCATAACCCACCGAACGCTGACATGGATAACAGGATCTTTAACGTTGCGTATTTGATCTTCTGCTTGCGTATACACACGAAGGGGGTTCAGGTACAGGCGGGTCTTCACATAATATTGTGTTGACCTGGGAGATGGGAAAAAAATTCCACCCTTTACCCACCAGACGCCGTTACCGAGATTCGAACCCCGGACCCTCAGATTGAAAGTCCAATGTTTTAATCACTCGGCTATTGCGACCGTCGATAAATCGTAACGAAACCGCCAAACGAATTTTCGGGCGTGAAATATATACACGATAATCTCTCCGGACAAGTACGAGGGTCATTCAATAAATAAGGTGAATTTTTCGGTATAAGGACTTCTAATACAGATAGAAGCTTACTTAAAAAAATTTTTTTTTGTTTTACTTCTTTTTCACATGGATTTAATTTGTTTTGCAGATTAAAAAAAACTT
>NC_134902.1:31962224-31982224 GCF_041734735.1 Babylonia areolata | reverse complement strand
AGCAGTAGTTCTCCCCACACTACTGTACGCCTGCGAAACTTGGACAGTGTACCAACGACATGCCAAGAAGCTGAACCACTTCCACACAACATGCCTCAGGAAGCTACTGAACATCAAGTGGCAAGACAAGACCCCAGACACAGAGGTGCTCGCAAAAGCCACCCTTCCCAGCATCTTCACCATCCTGATGCAGTCCCAGCTTCGCTGGGCTGGACACGTGGCGCGCATGCCAGACCATCGGCTGCCCAAAAGGCTTTTCTATGGCGAGCTGCAACAAGGGAAGAGATCACACGGAGGTCAGAAGAAGCGCTTCAGAGATACTCTGAAAGTCTCTCTGAAAGCGTTTGATATCAACCCTGACTCCTGGGAGGAATCTGCAGTGGACCGTGACAAATGGCGCGCTGCTGTGCACAAAGGCGCCAAGTTGTGCGAGGCCAACAGGACTGCTGCAGCTGTTCAGAAGAGGCAGGCCAGAAAGTCACGGGCAAACAAGCTCCCTGACAATGGTATGCCTGTCTTTGTCTGCCCCAACTGTCAGCGAACATTTCGTGCGCAGATTGGACTATTCAGCCATCTGCGCATTCACAGATAGATTCATGAGCATCCTCCCCCCCACCCCACCACTACCCTCCCCCCATCCCCCAGCTGGATGACAACGATGGTCATCATCGATCTCGATGGACACACACCAATAGCTGTTTTTGGGGTGTAAAAAAAAAATGTTTTACAGTTATGGTCTCCATGTTGTTTACTTGTCTATGTTGTGATAATGCACCTGACCAAATTTCTCTAGTTGGAGATAATAAAGTTACTCTTATCTTATGTTTCACGTATAGCACAGCATGGCACAGCACAACACAGAAAATAAACCTTGAGCAATCGATCAGTAATCTGATCCAATCGACTAGTCATTTGTGTGGGCAAGTTTCCAAAACCCCGACTCGGCGTGTGAAATCCAGGGGAATCCCCGAGCGCGCGCGTGCGTGCGTGCGTGTGTGTGTGTGTGTGTGTGTGTGTGTGTGTGTGTGTGTGTGTGTGTGTGTGTGTGTGTGTGTACTGCACACGATGGGGTCTACATTACTCAGACTATTACACACGGTGGGGTCTACAGTACCCACACTACTGCACACGATGGGGTCTACAGTACCCAGACTACTGCACACGATGGGGTCTACAGTACCCACACTACTGCACACGATGGGGTCTACAGTACCCAGACTATTACACACGGTGGGGTCTACAGTACCCAGACTACTGCACACGATGGGGTCTACAGTACCCAGACTACTGCACACGATGGGGTCTACAGTACCCACACTACTGCAGACGATGGGGTCTACAGTACCCACACTATTACACATGATGGGGTCTACAGTACCCAGACTACTGCACACTATAGGGTCCTTAGTACCCACACTACTGCACACGGTGGGGTCTACAGTACCCAGACTACTGCACACGATGGGGTCTACAGTACCCAGACTACTGCACACGATGGGCTCTACAGTACCCAGACTATTACACACGATGGGGTCTACAGTACCCACACTACTGCACACGATGGGGTCTACAGTACCCACACTACTGCACACGATGGGCTCTATAGTACCCACACTACTGCACACGATGGGGTCTACAGTACCCAGACTACTGAACACGATAGGCTCTACAGTACCCAGACTATTGCACACGATGGGGTCTACAGTACCCACACTACTGCGCACGATGGGGTCTACAGTACCCAGACTATTGCACACGATGGGGTCTACAGTACCCAGACTATTACACACGATGGGGTCTACAGTACCCAGACTATTACACACGATGGGGTCTACAGTACCCAGACTATTACACAATTTGGGGTCTACAGTACCCATATTATTACACACGGTGGGGTCTACAGTACCAAGACTACTGCACACGATGGGGTTTACAGTACCCAGACTATTGCACACGATGGGGTCTACAGTACCCACACTACTGCACACGATGGGGTCTACAGTACCCAGACTATTGCACACGATGGGGTCTACAGTACCCACACTACTGCACACGATGGGGTCTACAGTACCCACACTACTGCACACGATGGGGCTCTATAGTACCCACAGTACTGCACACGATGGGGTCTACAGTACCCACACTACTGCACACGATGGGGTCTACAGTACCCACACTACTGCACACAGTGGGGTCTACAGTACCCACACTACTGCACACGATGGGGTCTACAGTACCCACACTACTGCACACGATGGGGTCTACAGTACCCACACTACTGTACACGATGGGGCTCTATAGTACCCACAGTACTGCACACGATGGGGTCTATAGTACCCACACTACTGTACACGATGGGGTCTACAGTACCCACACTACTGCACACAGTGGGGTCTACAGTACCCACACTACTGCACACGATGGGGTCTACAGTACCCAGACGACTGCACACGGTGTGGTCTACAATACCCTGACTACTGCACATTATGGGGTCTACAATACCCACACTACTGCACACGATGGGGCCTACAGTACCCACACTACTGCACACTATGGGGTCTACAGTACCCACACTACTGCACACGATGGGGTCTACAGTACCCACACTACTGCACATTATGGGGTCTACAGTACCCACACTACTGCACACGATGGGGCTCTATAGTACCCACAGTACTGCACACTATGGGGTCTACAGTACCCAGACTACTGCACACGATGGGGTGTACAGTACCCACACTACTGCACACAGTGGGGTCTACAGTACCCACACTACTGCACACTATGGGGTCTACAGTACCCAGACTACTGCACACGATGGGGTCTACAGTACCCAGACTACTGCACACGATGGGGTCTACAGTACCCACACTACTGCACACGATGGGGTCTACAGTACCCACACTACTGCACACGATGGGGCTCTATAGTACCCACAGTACTGCACACGATGGGGTCTACAGTACCCACACTACTGTACACGATGGGGTCTACAGTACCCACACTACTGCACACAGTGGGGTCTACAGTACCCACACTACTGCACACGATGGGGTCTACAGTACCCAGACTACTGCACACGATGTGGTCTACAATACCCTGACTACTGCACACTATGGGGTCTACAATACCCACACTACTGCACACGATGGGGCCTACAGTACCCACACTACTGCACACTATGGGGTCTACAGTACCCACACTACTGCACACGATGGGGTCTACAGTACCCACACTACTGCACATTATGGGGTCTACAGTACCCACACTACTGCACACGATGGGGTCTACAGTACCCAGACTACTGCACACGATGGGGTCTACAGTACCCAGACTACTGCACACGATGGGGTCTACAGTACCCACACTACTGCAGACGATGGGGTCTACAGTACCCACACTATTACACATGATGGGGTCTACAGTACCCAGACTACTGCACACTATAGGGTCCTTAGTACCCACACTACTGCACACGGTGGGGTCTACAGTACCCAGACTACTGCACACGATGGGGTCTACAGTACCCACACTACTGCACACGATGGGGTCTACAGTACCCAGACTACTGCACACGATGGGGTCTACAGTACCCAGACTACTGCACACGATGGGGTCTACAGTACCCACACTACTGCACACGATGGGGTCTACAGTACCCACACTATTGCACACGATGGGGTCTACAGTACCCAGACTACTGAACACGATAGGCTCTACAGTACCCAGACTATTACACACGATGGGGTCTACAGTACCCACACTACTGCACACGATGGGGTCTACAGTACCCACACTACTGCACACGGTGGGGTCTACAGTACCCAGACTACTGCACACGATGGGCTCTACAGTACCCAGACTATTACACACGATGGGGTCTACAGTACCCACACTACTGCACACGATGGGGTCTACAGTACCCACACTACTGCACACGATGGGCTCTATAGTACCCACACTACTGCACACGATGGGGTCTACAGTACCCAGACTATTGCACACGATGGGGTCTACAGTACCCAGACTACTGAACACGATAGGCTCTACAGTACCCAGACTATTACACACGATGGGGTCTACAGTACCCAGACTATTACACACGGTGGGGTCTACAGTACCCAGACTATTACACACGATGGGGTCTACAGTACCCAGACTACTGCACACGATGGGGTCTACATTACTCAGACTATTACACACGGTGGGGTCTACAGTACCCAGACTACTGCACACGATGGGGTCTACAGTACCCAGACTACTGCACACGATGGGGTCTACAGTACCCAGACTACTGCACACGATGGGGTCTACATTACTCAGACTATTACACACGGTGGGGTCTACAGTACCCAGACTATTACACACGATGGGGTCTACAGTACCCAGACTATTACACACGGTGGGGTCTACAGTACCCATACTACTGCACACGATGGGGTCTACAGTACCCAGACTACTGCACACGATGGGGTCTACAGTACCCTGACTACTGCACACGATGGGGTCTACAGTACCCAGACTACTGCACACTATAGGGTCCTTAGTACCCACACTACTGCACACGGTGGGGTCTACAGTACCCAGACTACTGCACACGATGGGGTCTACAGTACCCAGACTACTGCACACGATGGGCTCTACAGTACCCAGACTATTACACACGATGGGGTCTACAGTACCCACACTACTGCACACGATGGGGTCTACAGTACCCACACTACTGCACACGATGGGCTCTATAGTACCCACACTACTGCACACGATGGGGTCTACAGTACCCAGACTATTGCACACGATGGGGTCTACAGTACCCAGACTATTGCACACGATGGGCTCTATAGTACCCACACTACTGCACACGATGGGGTCTACAGTACCCAGACTATTACACACGGTGGGGTCTACAGTGCCCAGACTATTACACACGATGGGGTCAACAGTACCCAGACTATTACACAATTTGGGGTCTACAGTACCCATATTATTACACACGGTGGGGTCTACAGTACCAAGACTATTGCACACGATGGGGTCTACAGTACCCACACTACTGCACACGATGGGGTCTACAGTACCCAGACTATTACACACGATGGGGTCTACAGTACCCACACTACTGCACACGATGGGGTCTACAGTACCCAGACTACTGCACACTATAGGGTCCTTAGTACCCACACTACTGCACACGATGGGGTCTACAGTACCCAGACTACTGCACACGATGGGCTCTACAGTACCCAGACTATTACACACGATGGGGTCTACAGTACCCACACTACTGCACACGATGGGGTCTACAGTACCCAGACTATTACACACGATGGGGTCTACAGTACCCACACTACTGCACACGATGGGCTCTATAGTACCCACACTACTGCACACGATGGGGTCTACAGTACCCAGACTATTGCACACGATGGGGTCTACAGTACCCAGACTACTGAACACGATAGGCTCTACAGTACCCAGACTATTACACACGATGGGGTTTACAGTACCCACACTACTGCACACGATGGGGTCTACAGTACCCAGACTATTACACACGGTGGGGTCTACAGTACCCAGACTATTACACACGATGGGGTCTACAGTACCCAGACTATTACACAATTTGGGGTCTACAGTACCCAGACTATTACACACGGTGGGGTCTACAGTACCCAGACTACTGCACACGATGGGGTCTACAGTACCCAGACTACTGCACACGATGGGGTCTACAGTACCCAGACTACTGCACACGATGGGGTCTACAGTACCCACACTATTACACATGATAGGGTCTATAGTACCCAGACTACTGCACACTATAGGGTCCTTAGTACCCACACTACTGCACACGATGGGGTCTACAGTACCCACACTACTGCACACGATGGGGTCTACAGTACCCAGACTACTGAACACGATAGGCTCTACAGTACCCAGACTATTACACACGATGGGGTCTACAGTACCCACACTACTGCACACGATGGGGTCTACAGTACCCAGACTATTGCACACGATGGGCTCTATAGTACCCACACTACTGCACACGATGGGGTCTACAGTACCCAGACTATTACACACGGTGGGGTCTACAGTACCCAGACTATTACACACGATGGGGTCTACAGTACCCAGACTATTACACAATTTGGGGTCTACAGTACCCATATTATTACACACGGTGGGGTCTACAGTACCAAGACTATTGCACACGATGGGGTCTACAGTACCCACACTACTGCACACGATGGGGTCTACAGTACCCAGACTATTACACACGATGGGGTCTACAGTACCCAGACTACTGCACACGATGGGGTCTACATTACTCAGACTATTACACACGGTGGGGTCTACAGTACCCAGACTACTGCACACGATGGGGTCTACAGTACCCAGACTATTACACACGGTGGGGTCTACAGTACCCAGACTATTACACACGATGGGGTCTACAGTACCCAGACTATTACACAATTTGGGGTCTACAGTACCCAGACTATTACACACGGTGGGGTCTACAGTACCCAGACTACTGCACACGATGGGGTCTACAGTACCCAGACTACTGCACACGATGGGGTCTACAGTACCCAGACTACTGCACACGATGGGGTCTACAGTACCCACACTACTGCACACGATGGGGTCTACAGTACCCACACTATTACACATGATGGGGTCTACAGTACCCAGACTACTGCACACTATAGGGTCCTTAGTACCCACACTACTGCACACGGTGGGGTCTACAGTACCCAGACTACTGCACACGATGGGGTCTACAGTACCCAGACTACTGCACACGATGGGGTCTACAGTACCCAGACTATTACACACGATGGGGTCTACAGTACCCAGACTATTACACACGATGGGGTCTACAGTACCCAGACTATTACACACGATGGGGTCTACAGTACCCACACTACTGCACACGATGGGGTCTATAGTACCCACACTACTGCACACGATGGGGTCTACAGTACCCAGACTATTACACACGGTGGGGTCTACAGTACCCAGACTATTACACACGATGGGGTCTACAGTACCCAGACTATTACACAATTTGGGGTCTACAGTACCCATATTATTACACACGGTGGGGTCTACAGTACCCTGACTACTGCACACGATGGGGTCTACAGTACCCACAGTACCCACACTATTGCACACTATGGGGTCTACAGTACCCAGACAACTGCACACGATGGGGTCTACAGTACCCAGACTATCACACACGATGGGGTCTACAGTGACCACACAACTGCACACGATGGGGTCTACAGTACCCACAGTACCCACACTATTGCACACTATGGGCTCTATAGTACCCACACTACTGCACACGATGGGGTCTACAGTACCCAGACTACTGCACACTATGGGGTCTACAGTACCTACACTACTGCACAACGATTACATTGACAATGGAACTGAAAATTGTTCAAGGGACGCAACGATGCAACCATTTTCCTGTGACATCGCTATCATCAGTTATGTTCCGTAGTTACCGTGTTCGCACTTTTTATGAAAAAGATGCTTCTCAAGCAAAGTGATACCATCATCTACATCAAATTAAGTGTAACAAGAGATAGCACAGTACATTTACTCTGCTTTTGGGCGGGGGGTGGGGGGTGGGGTGTGGGGGGTGGGGGTGGGACTTGGAGAATGTCTTAAAGGCAAAGTGTGAAAATTGTGCAAATGTAAAGTTGAATAGAGAGTTAGTATTATTTGGAATTGATGATATTACAAAAACAGATGAAATATTTGACATATCATTCTAGTGGCGAAACATTTCATTTATAAATGCAGAATAAATAAAAATCAAACCATGTATAAAGTACTCCCTACGAGACCTAAGAACAAAATTATATAAAACCGAAAAATATATACAGTCGATGGAAATGATGTCCATAGCATTTTCTAGAAAATGGTACCCATACATAAAAATGATTGAAGGCAACGAGGAGGAGGAGAGACAACCACGAATGTAACGTTTGTTCTTTTATTTTTTTTTATTTTCCTTTCATTTATTTACTTTTTTTATGCAGTGCATATGACTTCTTTTATTTCGTTTTTTTTTATGTATAAAAAACAATGTGTTGTTGTTTTCCTTATTTATTGTTCAGATATGGATAATAACAAATAATATTATTAATAATTACAAAAACTAATTTTGTAAAAAAAAAAAAAAAAAAAAAAAAGAAGAAGAAGAAGAAGAAGAAAAAACCCACCTCATCATGACGCCTGTACACTTGCCCCATAAAGAAGAGAATGTCACATCAACGTAAAACACAATGAAAAACAATTACACCCCCCGACCCCCCCCCCCCCCACCCCCCCCCCCCCCCCGCACCCCCCCTCTCCTACACGCACCCCCCCACCCCCCACCCCACCCCCCCACATACACAAGAGTCAAGGGAAAAGAACACAACATCAGCAATTTCACCATGAGGACCACGGCGAAATCCAAAGAATGGACAGACAAGGGTAATCTGGCTGGCCAAGACACACAACCCGCCACTTTGTTGAACCTTGCGGATAACCGAAGGAGGAAACGATACATAATCATATCTGTAACCTGAAGTTTGATCGGAATTCTACCCAGTTGAAGGGTACCCCGAAAGAATTACGTGTGAAGAGTGCAAGTTTCTGGGCTGCAGGTACAACTTGGTAACTGTCTTCAAAGTCTGTTTCTGAACAGTCACTTTTATTTCATTGTGAAAATACTCGGTGATCGTTGCTTTCTTTTCAGGCAGTCAGCAAAGATTTGATATCCAAAAAAAAAAGATTAAGAAGGTTGAATTTAAAGACAAATTTGTTGTGAAAAGCTCTGCGCACATGACTAGAAAAACTGTTGGGCTGGACCTTGCAATTTTGTGGGAACGCTTATCGAATCACCCAGACTTTGATACAGCAGGCCTCTTGTTTTGCGCAAGAAAATTCGCCCGGAATTTATTTGATTTTGCGCATGAAGTTGTGATATTTCAATTTATGGTGAAGTATCATTCTAAACAGAAAGGAAAGTTTCGATAAGCCCAATAAAGATGTTTCTGTTCTACTTTATTATATTCTGATACATTTTTTCCGTCAGTCTAAGAACTGAATGAAATGGATTAAACAACTGTCAATTATTTATCAAACAAAAAAAGTGTAACAAGAAAGGCAAGGCCTTTAAGAGACTCACTTGTATTACACTTAAAAAAAGAAAAATCAAAGAATTTAATCGTTGAAATGTGCTCTGTGTTTGTTGTTATAAAGCTTCGGATTATAAAAAAAAAAAAAAAGAAGACGGAAAAAAAAAAAACATGACTCACTTGTGATACACTTTAAAAAAAAAATCCAAGTTTTTATGTATTGAGTATAATGCATTTACTGTTATATTTATATTTTTTGTATTCTCTAAACTTGGCATTTTGATCTGATATTCGACCCAACAAAGGATCTGTCATTATTATCATTTTTTGTTCAAACAGGAACTTCTTTTGCTAAGCATGGAAGTTTTATTTATTGCAAACGTTTTGGTGTAGATAGCAGAACAAGGGAAATTACTCTGCTGGGAACTTGGTTTGCTTTAAACTGATCTTTCTCATCTTAAACATTACATTTTGAAATTATACTCAATACATAAAAAGCTTGGATTTAAAAAAAAAAGTGCATCACAAGTGAGTCTTGAAGGCCTTGCCTCTCTTGTTTCAAAATGTAATGTTTAAGATGAGAAAGATCAGTTTAAAGCAAATTAACTCCACTAGCATTACAGAGTAATTTCCCCTTTTTGCTATCTGCACCAAAACGTTTGCAAAATAAACAAAAATTCCATGCTTAGCAAAAGAAGTTCCTGTTTGAACAAAAAATGATAATAATGACTGCTCTAGCTGTTGGGTCAGAATATCAGATCAAAGTGCCAAGTTTAGAGAATACAAAAAATATAAATATAACAGTAAATTCTTTATTTTTTGTGCCAATCCCAGAAGCGCAATATTGTTTTAAACAAGATGACTGGAAAGAACTGGATTTTTCCTATTTTTATGCCAAATTTGGTGTCAACTGACAAAGTAGTTGCAGAGAAAATGTCAATGTTAAAGTTTACCACGGACACACAGACACACACACAGACAACCGAACACCGGGTTAAAACATAGACTCACTTTGTTTACACAAGTGAGTCAAAAAAAAAGGCCTGAGTATTGATTCGAACGCAGTATGTTCGGGTGGGGAGCAATCGTCTTACTCACTACACTACTGCGGATCCGTAAATGACGTTCAAAATTTAATATTTAAGCATGCTTTCTTAAGGGCGATAAATCGATTACAGCATTCGAAGTGATAACGCTCTTCAAATCATTAATTTGGTGTATCTACGGCATTTAAGAATTTTTTAAAGTCCACGGTAAATGAGACGTTGCCATCGCCGCAATCACACTGCAACATTTAGCCGTTTTATCTGAATCTAGATAGATCTACAAGTTTAATAACACTTGCCTGGGAAAGTACGACATGGTCGATTCAATTTCTCATTTATGTTCATTCTAGTTAACTGAGTATCCACTTTAAAAGTTTCATATGCAGTAAACACGTCGATGAAGCAGTCTGTGTCACTGTATGTGTCCGCTTCGATTTCAAACCAATATTTTGGAATGAAAAGAGTTTCATGTTTCACTTGTATGTTTTATTAGTCAAAAACAGAAGTACAATGCTAAACATGGCTGCAGTATATTCTTTACTGTTCACCACATCAAAGAAAACATTAAATAATGACAGTAATTTGACATTTCAGCAGACTTTATTGAGTACTTTCAGTTCACAGATTTTGTTTCATTCATTTCATGTACACTATGTAGTGACATCGAGGACGTCCAGAGGCGAGCAACAAAACTCCTGGGCTCACTGAAGGAGAAGCCTTACCCCGAGAGACTGAAACTGCTGGGGCTGCCAAGTCTGGAACACCGGAGGCTGCGAGGGGACATGATCGAATTATTTAAATACCTTCACGGTCATTACGACGCACAGAGGCCAGTGTTCCAGTCGTCACTTAGTGGAAACCTCAGAGGCAACACCCTAAAACTCCAAAAACAACGCTTTCGCCTTGATGTCAGGGGGAATTACTTCTGTAACAGAGTAGTGACACAATGGAACGGTCTCCCAGACTCCGTGGTCCTGGCGCCATCAGTCAACGCCTTTAAGAGCCGCCTAGATAAACACTGGAGGGGCCTACCTGGTCTGTACAACCCAGCTTGTCAGACAACTGATTTGGTCTAGCCGCGCTCGCCACGCATGCAACCATTTCAGTATAGTTCTTTAGGAACACGAACAGGCCTCGGGAGAGGCCTAAACCGTCGTCTAGTCAAGTCAAGTCAAGTCAAGTATGTGGTTCGAAATTAAAAGTTTTACACCGTTACATCTTGTTTTTGTGTTTTCCTTGCCGTTTGGGTGATGGTACAATAACCAGTTACCAATGGTACAATTTGACAATCAGGTCTTAGATTTGGGACCACTTCATGCAGTTTACTTTTTTTTGCTCACATTTCCTTGAAATTTGATTTTACTCAGGTCTCATCCTATGTGACCAAAGCCCATGCCATCCTTTATCACTGGAAACTTTTAAAATAAAATTTCACTTATATTCAAAGTCAGGAAACGGGTTTATCCTTAGGGGGGGTGGGGGTGGGGGGTGGGGGTGGGGTGGGGGACAATATCCAAGCCTTTACCCTATTTCCAGAGAAAATGGCAATGTTAAAGTTTATTACAGACACACATACATACATGCAGACACACACACACACACACACACACACACACACACACACACACACACACACACACAGACAACCGAACATTGGGTTATAACATAGACTCACTTTTTTTACACAAGTGAGTCAAAAAGGCGAACCTCATACGGTGAACATAAGAACACTATAACAGATTTTCAGTTCTTGAAAAGCGAACTATGCTTCGTCAATAATGTATGCGCGAAATATTGATATACTTGTTCACATCAACACTTTTAACAAATGGATTAAATTCACTTTTAACCAGATAGAACATGTTTCCGATCTCTCTCTCTCCCTGTGTGTGTGTGTGTGCGTTGGAGAGAGAGAGAGAGAGAGAGAGAGAGAGAGAGAGAGAGAGAGAGAGAGAGAGAGAGAGAGAGAGAGAGAGATTGTTTTTTTGCCGCCGGGCGCTGCAGACATCTGGACTGAAATTGTTGTGTGCAGTGGATCGATAATCCTACTGTTTGCCAACGTTTGTCTTTCAATAAAAGATCAGTCATAATGATAACAAAAAGACGACGACGACGACAAAAAAATAACAGCATCAATAAGAGAATCGCCATAAACAACTATGTCAGAACTATCTTACTGAATGATAACGACAATGATCAATCAGATGAGGGTATTGGTAATATGATATATTTTTTTTATAATCTTAATGACTACTACTACTACGTCGTCATCATCATCATCATCATCATCATCATCTCCTTCTTCTTCTTTTTTTCTCTCTCTATATGTATATATATATATATATATATATATATATATATATATACATACATACATACACACACACACATATATATATATATATATGTGTGTGTGTGTGTGTGTGTGTGTGTGTGTGTGTGTGTGTGTGTGTGTGTGTGTGTGTTCAAAGTTGCCCGTTCAGGCATATGCTCCCTCTCTCTCTCTCTTTCTTTCAAGAACAAACTAGATAAGGCCATGCCCTTGAATGAAAACGTTTTGACTTCTCTCTCTCTCTCTTTCTTTTATTCCTCCTCCGCCCCCACCCCTCCCCCTTCTCCTCTTCAGCCCCCACCCACCCACCCCCAACCCGACTGAAGAAAACAGGGATAGAACGAAGTGAGAGATAGAGAGATAAAAAAAGAATTGACAGACAAATCGATGCTCTGAAAAGAGCATTGATAACGGACCATAACAGACGATGCAGTTCTAACGCAAAAAAAAACCAAAAAAAAAACCAGGAGTAAATAAACTTGGAACAGGCAGACACAACCGGATCGCTTGATAAAGAGAACCACGACTGAGTTAAGAGAGAGAGAGATAGAGATAGAGAGAGAGAGAGAGAGAGAGAGAGAGAGAGAGAGAGAGAGAAGGAATGAATCTTTATTTTCCAACGGTGAAGATATTAGCACCTTCGCCGACATACATTTCTGCCATTGCTCCAAGTGACACACAAACATACACACACACATTATAATGTTGTTATACTCAGCATATGTATAATGTACAAGGATAACGCAGCCTCAAACTGAGAAACACAACACACAGACACACACACACACACACAAAGAGAGAGAGAGAGTGTCGGGCTCGCAGCCTGTGTGCGTGTGAGTGGCAAGCGAGAAAACTGACCAAGAAGCTTGGGTCACGTGACTGTCTCTTAATTAAATATTCTGTCGTGATATCCACAGTTTTCAGGCACACACACACACACACACGCACGCACACAGACGCATTATAACTGCTGGAGGTTTTTTTTTTCTTTCTTTATTTTAGACAAAGCTGATGCCGCCTTTGCTGTTGGCTGGTGTTTACGTTCTCGCGTCTTCCGTCAGTCATTGACGTCTTCTTCTTCTTCTTCTTCTTCATCATCATCGTTACGCCTTCGCCATGGACTTCCAAGACTGTCTGACTGACTGACAGATGTCTTTTGCCGTTCTGTTTGTCATCTAAAGTTCTTCGACACTGCCAGCTTACAAGGTTTTGCGCTCATCAACTGTGAAGTCTGAGTGACGCCCTCGCCCCCCCTCCCCCACCTCCCACCCCCAAAACAACAACATAAAAACAACAACAACAACAACCCGGGGTGCACGAAGGAAAATGATGTGAAGGAAGATCTGTTTACATCTCTTTCGAATTTGTATTAGGAAATGACTTGAATTATTAAAAAAAAAAAAAAAAAAAAAAAATCGACTGTGGAGAATGTTCCAGAAAATGTGCTAAAGGAGACACAGGAGACTACCGTTTGGTGCTGAGCTACAGGAGAACAAACTTATTAAAACAATGGCAAATGAAATACGAAAAACAAAAGCGTTTCACGATCATTATCGTAACGCTGGGAAGAGGTTTAAAAGAAATGACTGACATCCATGTTCGATCACTGCTGATAAAAAAAAAAGAAAAAAAAGGAAAAAAACACACAAAACAAACAAAAAACAAACCAAGAAATAAAAGCGAACTCGCGAACTTATCTCTCATTGTTTTACCAATTTAAAAACAACAACATATTGAGCAGTAATCACCAGAATGGACGAATAACAACTCTGTATTCGTTCACAAATCGTTCTGAAAATCCTCTCTTAGCGAAAAAAGAAAAACAAAAAGAGGAAATCCTTTAGAGAAAGACAGAAGACAAAAGGGGACTTCAGAACACCTCAAAGGAGAGAGAGAGAGAGAGAGAGAAAAGACAAAAGGGAACTTGAGAACACCTCAAAGGAGACACAGAGAGAGAGAGAAGACAGGAGAAAAAATGGGACGTATTGTTGTTGCCGCTTCTCAGCCACAGCTGCCATGGTGGGGGGCATGCAGTTTGCCCTCGCTGTTATTCTTCATCTTCATCATCCTCTTCTTCGCCCCTTTAGTGGGGTGGTGTAGGGGGTCTGCAGGGTACGGGGGCGGGGGCGGGGGCGGGGTGGACTCGGACCTGCACGTGGTGTGGATGGCCCCCAACAGGTCTGTGGTGGACAGCGAGGGACTACCTCTCGTGTCGGCCGGCACCAGCGTGTCTGCACTTGTGGCCGCCATTATGACCGTGGAGTCTCTTCAGCTGTTGGGCAACCACTCTGTCAGGTTGGGGTTCGTTTTCTTTTCTGTTGTTGTTGTTGTTGTTGTTGTTGGTGGTGGTGGTGGTGGTGGTGTGTGTGTGTGTGTGTGTGTGTGTGTGTGTGTGTGTGTGTGTGTGTGTGTGTGTGTGTGTGTGTGTGTGTGTGTGTAGTCTTCAGTTTAACGTCTTCCACTTTAAGTGATATTAGATGTGTGTGTGTGTGTGTGTGTGTGTGTGTGTGTGTGTGTGTGTGTGTGTGTGTGTGTGTGTGTGTGTGTGTGTGTGTGTGTGTTCGTTCTTTAGTTTAACGTCTTTTCACTGTGAGTGATATTAGACGAGGGAAGGAAGGAAAAAAATCGAGTGGGAGGAGGAGGAGGGGGATGGGGGGTATGAAGGGGAGGGGGGAATTACTGTGTACGCATACGAGTAAGTGAAAGTGTGTGTGTGTGTGTGTGTGTGTGTGTGTGTGTGTGTGTGTGTGTGTGTGTGTGTGTGTGTGTGTGTGTGTGTGTGTGTTCGTTTTTTTTAGTTTAACGTCTTTTCACTGTAAGTGATATTAGACGAGGGAAGGAAAAAAAATCGAGTGTGAGGAGGGGGAGGGGGAGGGGGAGGGGGGGGAATTACTGTGTACGCATACGAGTAAGTGAAAGTGTGTGTGTGTGTGTGTGTGTGTGTGTGTGTGTGTGTGTGTGTGTGAAAATTATTGATTTAAGTTTTGTTTAAAACATAAATCAATAAAACAAAAAAACATAACAATATAACATATTTCAAATGAAAAACTAACAACTATAACAGCGAACCAACTGGACTATTTAACAAGGAGTTGAAAAAGTCATACATTAGCAATGGACTCCTGAAGATCGTCAACACTGTGTGTGTGTGTGTGTGTGTGTGTGCGTATGGAGGGTGGGGGGTGGGGGTGGGGCGGTTGTTGGTGGGTTGTGTGTGTGTGTGTGTGTGTGTGTGTGTGTGTGTGTGTTATTTTCGGTACTGAAGGTGCTGAGTGTGTGATCCTGGTTGTTGCCTTGTTTTGTTGCGTGTGCTGGTACTTTCTTGCTGTTTGGATATTCGTGTGTGTGCATTTTTGCTGACAGTGCGTTTCATGGTTGAGCGGGATGTAATTCCTGGCTTAAAAAAAAAAAAAAAAATTTTTTCCTGGATTGAGGTGGTTGGCCCTCCCTGTTTTGTGGTGGGATTCGTGGTTCCTTATTGTCGTTGAAATTTGAATAGCCCCGTGGACCTTTTTCGTTTGTGCGGGAGGCGTTTTGTTTGGCCTTGTGGGCGATGGCGTGGTTGTGGGCGTGACGAGCGTCCTGTTCGAAGGGGATTGGTTGGGGAAAAAAAAAAAAGAAAAAGAAAAAAAAAAAGGCCACGTTTGTTGACTTTTTGCGTCACAGAAGCAGTCCACGAGCTGGTTTGACGTACACAACACTTTTACAGTTTTGCGTCACATCAGTCATCGTCATAAAACCTTCCTTTGACGCAAAGATCTTTACATCGGCATTTTTTCGTTTGTGACTTGTGTTGACGATTCTAGGCGGGTGCTTGAACCAAGTCAGCACAACGTGTCGGTCCCTTTGCTGGCTCGTGGCTGATTCCTTGGCTAAATTTGATAAGACTCGGAAGATGCGGAGGATGTGGTCTCCCTGGCCATGATGCTCACACCTGTGAGCATTCCAGAAAATGTGTGAATTGTCAAGGGAATCATGCAGCTTCTTTTCTTGCCTGTCCCGAGTATAAAATCAGAGTGCTTGTCGGTGAGATAAAATCATCCAGTCATATGCCGTATGTTGAAGCCATCGCTCTAGCCCGGGCACAGTCAGTGAACCAAGACGTAGACAGCCGGTCTCCAGCGGGTGAGGAAACAATTAAATCTACCACTACTGGTCCAAAGTCATATGCATTAGCACTAGGAAATTGTATCGTATTGTATGTATTGTATTGTATTGTACTTTATTGTATTGTATTGCATTGCATTGTATCGAATTGTATTGTGTTGTATTGCATTGTATTGTATGGTATTGCATTGCATTGTATTCGTTTCGTATCGTATCGAATCGTATCGCATTGTATTGCATTGTATTGTATTACATGGTATCGTATCGTATCGTATCGTATCGCATCGCATCGCATTGTATTGAATTGCATTGCATTGTACTGTACTGTACTGTACTGTATTGTATTGTATTATATTGTCACGCTGCCTTCACCTCTACACCCCATCTCGCTCTCTACGATCGGCTTCGGATCCACTCTGCGCATTCCCAGATTCAAACACTGAACTGTCGGCCGCCGTTCTTTCTCTGTCTCTGGACCTTGCAATTGGAATGAACTTCCTCTTCCGCTTCGTCAAGTCTCCTCACTCAGCTCTTTCAAGTCTGGCCTTAAAACCCACCTCTTCCCAAAATAGCCTCCCTTCCCTGCCTCTTCCTTGTCTTCAGTTTCTCCAGTTTTAGAGTTTATGCATGCGTATGAATGACTGGTGTAAAGGCGCTTAGATATGTCTCTGCACAAGATTCAGCGCTATATAAATACTGATTATCATCATTATCATCATTATTATTATTATCATTCATACAGGGTGACGTGGATAGACTCTGCCTGTGACGCCAAGCTCTGCCTGGGCCGCCTGGTGGACTTCCTCAACACCCACCCCCTTCCTGACGTCATCATTGGGCCTCCCTGCACCAACGGTAAGGTCCCGGTCATTGTGATGATGATGGTGATGGTGATGATGATGGTGATGTTGGTGACGATGATGGTGATGATGATGACGATGGTCATGATGGTCATGATGGTGATGATGATGATGATGATAATGATGATGGTGGTGATGATGTTGGTGATGGTGGTGGTGATGGTGATGATGGTGATGTTGGTGACGATGATGGTGATGATGATGATGATGGTTATGATGATGATGATGATGATGGTGATAATGATGATGGTGGTGATGATGGTGATGGTGGTGACGATGATGATGGTGTTGATGATGATGATTGTGGTGATGATGGTGATGGTGGTGGTGATGATGATGGTGGTGGTGATGATGATGGTGATGGTGGTGACGATGATGGTGATGGTGGTGACGATGATGGTGATGGTGATGATGGTCGTGGTGATGGTGATGATGATGGTAATGGTGATGATGATGATGATGATGGTCATGATGGTGATGGTGATGGTGATGATGATGGTAATGGTAATGATGATGATGATAATAACGACAGCAGCAGCAGCAGCAGTAACAACTGCAGCAACAACAATGGTAATAGTAATGATGATAACAACAACGACAACAACAGCTGCAACAACAACAACAACAACAATAGCAACAACAACAACAGCAACAACAAGAATAAGAATAAGAATGATAGATCATCATCATCTTAAGCATCAGCATCAGCATCACAATCAATGATGGTGATAAATAAGATTATGATGCGTGTGCATTTGATGTGCGCATGTTTTTGTTTTTGTTTTTGTTTTGTTGTGTGCGTGCGTGCGTTCGTGTGTGCGCGTGCGTTCATGTGTATTTGTGAGTGTGTGTGTGTGTGTGTGTGCCTGTGTGTATCTGTGTTTGTATGTGTGCGTGCGTGTGCAGCTCTGTGCGTGTGTATGTGTGCCTTTGTGTACGTATCTGATTGCCTGCCTGTCTATCCAACTGTTTACTTGTGTCTGTGCCCGTGTATTCACAGCCTCTTAAAAGCAGGGTTTTTGACTCACTTGTGTAAACAAAGTGAGTCTATGTTTTAACCCGGTGTTCGGTTGTCTCTCTCTCTCTCTCTCTCTCTCTCTCTCTCTCTCTCTCTCTCTCTGTGTCCGTGGTAAACTTTAACATTGCCATTTTCTCTGCAAATACTTTGTCAGTTGACACCAAATTTAGTATAAAAATAGGAAAAATTCAGTTCTTGTTTAAAATAATATTGCACCTCTGGGATGGGCACAAAAAAAGAAAAGAAAAAAAGAAGCCAAATTATATGCAAACTGGATTTACTTTTGTATTTATATATATTTTTTATTTTTCTAAACTTGGCACTTTGATCAGATATTCTGACACAACAACAAGAGCAGTCATTTTTATCATTTTTTGTTCAAACAGGAACTTCTTTTGCTAAGCATGAAAGTTATATTATTTTGCATGTCTTTGGTGCAAGTAAGTGTTCATCTCTGTGAGTGTGTGTTTGTGTGTGTGTGTGTGTGCCGTGGAAGCTGCGATACGTAGACTAGAAATGAGTGTGTGGAGGAGGGGGTAGAGGAGGTGCAAGGTAATGTGTGTGTGTGTGTGTGTGTTGGGGCTCATGTACGTTTATATGTATTTGACTGTGCTTTCATATGTGCTTGTACAAGTAAGTGTTCATCTCTGTGAGTGTGTGTTTGTGTTTGTGTGTGTGTGTGTGTGTGTGTGTGCCGTGGAAGCTGCGATACTTAGACTAGACATGAGTGTGTGGAGGAGGGGGGTAGAGGAGGTGCACGGTAATGCGTGTGTGTGTGTGTGTGTGTGTTGGAGCTCATGTACGTTTATATGTATTTGACTGTGCTTTCATATATGTGAAACTGCATGTCTGGTGCATTTCTGTTATGCATGTGTGGGTGTATGTGTGAATGTGTGTCTTCATATTTTACATTTATTTGCTTATTTATCACCATTGTTGTCTTATTTATTTATGTTTTATTATTATCATTTTATTAGTATTACTAATATTATTACTACTACCTTTTTCTATATTATAATTATTATTTATTTATTTATTTATGCAAGCTTATCTATTATTTATTCCCCCGTTTTTTTTTTGTTTTTTTTTGTTTTGTTTTTTGTGTGTGTGTGTGTGTGTGTTCTCAAGGCCTGACTAAGCGCGTTGGGTTACGCTGCTGGTCAGGCATCTGCTTGGCAGATGTGGTGTAGCGTATATGGTTTTGTCCGAACGCAGTGACGCCTCCTTGAGCTACTGAAACTGAAACTGAAACTGGTGCAGATAGTAAAGAAGGGAAATTAATCTGTAATTAATGCTAGGGGCCTTAATTTGCTTTAAACTGATCTTTCTCATCTTGAACATTACATTTTGAAATTATACTCAATACATAAAAAGCTTGTGTGTTTAACTCTCAGTGTACAGGGCTTTCACTATGTTCATTCGCCCAAGTGGTCTTTTTCGGAAAATACTAAAATCAATACACGAGTGGACTTTATAAATCTATTGGCTAAG
>NC_134902.1:31952224-31954724 GCF_041734735.1 Babylonia areolata | reverse complement strand
TGTATCCTCAATGGAAGAACACTGGGTGATTTAGATGGACACTTTACATGCTATAGTCCAAATGGCTGTAGTGTTGTTGATTATTTTATTTGTTCTACCACCATGAAAAAAGACATCTTACATATGAAAGTTCATCCCCTTAAATCTTTTTCAGATCACTGTCCGATGGAATTAAGTTTTTTCGTAACTGGATTTTCGATAAAATCAGAAAGGAATTCAGTATCAGTTAAAACGTCACGAAAAGAAACATTTAAAGCTGAAGACGTCACACACCGATACTTATGGGATGTCTTCTCAGACGAGAAATATTTAAGAGCTTTCAACATGCCATGGATAAAAACCCAACTTGTTCAAATAGAACAAAGATTAGATACGTATATTGAAAATGATACCGGGATTTCTAAACTAGCACTAAACAATACTATTAATGATTTTACACAAATGATGAAATTTGCGGCTAATGTAAGTCTTAGGAAGAAAACAAACGTTCGTAAGCGCAAAAGAAAAAACATTAAAAAATGGTTTGATTGTGAATGTTATGAACACAGGAAAGATCTTAGATCGATACTGAATGCCATAAACAGGCATCCATATAATAAATCCCTATGCAAAAAATATTTTTCCAAACGTAAGATCTATAAGAGACTGTTAAGACGAAAGAAAAGAATGTACACAAACGATCTTGCGAATAAAATCAGCGACGTCCTTTATAAAGATCCAAACACTGCTTGGAAAACATTAAAAAGTTTACAAACTGCAGGCGAGAATGCCACACGCAAATATCAGTTGAATACATCCATATGGATTTCACATCTGGAAAAGCTCATTGGCAAAGAGGTGAATGTAGAAGAAAAACAAAGGCAAAAAATCAGAAACGAACTTAAAAACAGTCTAACAGATGAGAGTCTGCTTTCAAATATCAACTTAACAATATCAAACAGAGAAATCAAGAAAGCGTGCAAGCATCAAAAAAATAATAAATCACCAGGACTGGACGGCATTACAAACGAAATGGTCAAAACAAGTCTTCCAATAACTATCAATATCATTCAAAAAATGTTTAACATTATTTTTACTCAAGGTATATATCCAGAATGTTGGAAAAATGGTTTAAACATTCCATTGTATAAAAATGGGAACCCGGGAGATCCAAATAATTATCGGGGAATAACATTAATCAATACCTTGGGAAAAGTATTCTGCACAATATTAAATAATCGAATAACTGAGTACCTAGAACAAGGTGAACGCCTAACAAAGGAACAAATTGGATTTTGGAAACACTACAGAACAACTGATCAAATCTTCATTCTAAAAAAGATCATTAATGAAGTAATAAAAGTAAAAAATGGTAGATTATACGGTTGTTTTGTAGATTTTGAAAAAGCCTTTGATAATGTTTGGCACGATGCCCTGTTCCTAAAGTTGAAGAGAATGGGCATAACTGGAAAATGCTTTGATATAATCAAAGACATGTATGATAATTCCAAAATTCAAATAAATTCATACGGAGGTCTCAGCACAGAAATAACTGTACAGAAGGGTGTACAACAGGGCAATACACTAAGCCCAACTTCATTTGATATTTTCATAGATGATATTGTAAAATCTATGGAAAGTAACGATTCTCCAAAATTCAATGCTGTTTCACCCAGCAATGTACCATGTTTACTTTATGCTGATGATCTGGTTATTCTGTCTTTAACAAGAAAAGGATTACAACAAAAAATACATAATTTGAACACATATTGCCATAGTTGGGGATTAAAAATTAATAGAGAAAAAACGAAAGTGGTAATCTTTACAAGATCTGACCCAAAAGTACCAATATATTTCTACTGTGGAGAAGATATAATACAAACAGCAGAAGAATATAAATATTTAGGAGTTATAATCCACAAAAGTGGAAGTCTGATAAGAGCACAGGAACACCTAACTAAACAAGCAAACAAAGCATTGCATACTTTACGAAGAACATTCAATGCTATCAACATCAATCCAGGTACCATATCTAAACTATATGATACTTTGATAACGCCAATATCGATTTATGGGGCGGAGGTATGGTTACCTTACCAAGTCAAACCGGATGATTCTTTCGATTTAGCACATCTTTTTGACGACCGCTTATCGAATAAGTTTCCACATGAAAAATTACACATTAAATTCTGTAAGCAATTACTTGGAGTACACAAAAAAGCTATGGTGCTTCCTGTGTTAGGTGAACTGGGCAGATTCCCAATAAGTTTAAAGATAATGTGCCAAATTATTACATATTGGATTCACATTATTCAATTACCAGAAACTTCCCTCATCAACAAAATATATAAGTCCATGTACCAACAAGAAAGTACAACTTCCCCATGGTTGATTTTTGTTAAAAAGATACTCGAAATTATAGGCCTTGATCACATTTGGAAAAATCAATTCACATTCAACGTCCATAGACTGAAATACGTCGTGTATAAAAAATTAGAAAATGAATATATCAAATACTGAA
>NC_134902.1:31929724-31947224 GCF_041734735.1 Babylonia areolata | reverse complement strand
TCTAACCAACCGCCTCACCAGTCCCGGAAGGGAGCGGTGGGAGTGCCAGTTTAGTCGCCGGCAACCCAACCCGACCCTGAACAGGTTGTACTGGATTACAGGTTACCAGTAGCAGATCTAATGACCTGACCTGACTCCTTGATTTCTTTTATTGAGATAATAAAGTTACACTGATTCTGATTCTAAATCTGACTCTCTGTCTCTGTCTGTCTCTGTTTCCCTCTTTCACTCACAGTATTCACTCTTCCACTGCTTTTTACTTTTATTTCATTTTATTTTTTATTTTCTTAAACTTCATATGGCTCATTCTGCCAGCATTTCTTTCTCCCCCCCCCCTCCCTTTCCTCCTCTCTTACTCTCTTTCTGTCTTTTTTCTTTCCGCTCGTTCATTCCTTCAATCAATAGATGCATTCACAAAACTGCCCCTTCCTATCTCTGTGGCTGCCTTCACCTCTACACTCCATCTCGCTCACTACAGAAAAGGTAGAAAACTACCAAAAAATGCATAACTAACATGCAATTACATTTAACAGTAACAATTCAATAATGATAATAATAATCAGTAACCATTAACGCAATTCTCAAGTTCATTAAAGGAATGTAGAAACAGGACTATGAACTAATGCCTGTGAAAGTTCGACCATAAGAACCTCGTGAGAAATAACTTTCCCAAAATCATGTGCAGAATTGTTATTCTCTTTGAAATGCTTGGGCAAGAAGGTACGTAACTGCTGACAGTGAAACAAACAATGATGCAAGCTGAACTGCTTTCCACAGATGCATGTAATTTTTTTACTATACTTTGTCTTCAGCGCATCAAGTTTTATACGGAAGAAAGTAGAGGTTATTAATCTTGTATAGCAAGCTGATGGATTTGATATCTTTTCTTTAATAATATTCTCTTGGAATAATGTCCCTTAATGTTTTAAAAACTTTTCCTTCCATCGGTTATGAAATCGACCCCATGCTGATTTTTTCTAACAAAGTGTATGCCTCTTTTTCGGAAAGACGGACATGTATTTTTGTCGATTTTTCTAAATCTTGTGCTCCTCTTTTAGCTGTTGTATCAGCAGTTTAATGTGTGTGTGCGTGTGTGTGTGTGTATGCTGTGCGCTGACATCGCTACATGATTGCATATTTTTCTTTCTTCTTCTGATTATCATCATCATCATCACCTTCCCCTTCCCCCTCCTCCTCCCTCTACTCCTCCTCCTCCTCCTCCTCACCACCACCACCACCACCATTATTTACGAAGGTGTCGTCAACATTTTTTGTGAAGACTGTAGGCAAAATAATCATCAGCACAGACGAACGGAGACAAGAGAACGGACAAATCACAGAAATTGCACCACTGAACACCACCGAAGTGACTCAGCAGCAGTGCAGGGTCTCCTCTGGTGTGTGGCCTCCTGGCGACCTAACGTCGATGGTTCCCTGCGAACTGCCGACACTGGACTGTGACGGACGAACCCGGGTGTGGCCGTGTACGGGGAAATCTAAATGAGCGGCGTGGGAGTAATGCCCACTGAAATGGCGCAGACGATGGAGCAGCAAGAAAAAAAAAGAAAAAGAAGAAGAAAAAAAACAGAAATTGCTGTCAACTAATGGCTGCAAAGAAGAAGAAGAAGAAGGTCAGCAATATTCAGGTTTCTGGAAGCACGGCAAGGGGTACGACCAATTTCCTTCATACCTGAATCATTTATTTATCGGCCAGTCCCATTCGCACCAGAGGGATAATGTGTGAGGCCATGTGCGTGAAAGCTAGGGTCAGCTTCAGTTTGTCACTGATTTATGGGACATTTTTAAACGTGATGTGTGTGTGTGTGTGTGTGTGTGTGTGTGTGTGTGTGTGTGTGTGTGTGTGTGTGTGTGTGTGTGTGCGTGCGTGCACGTGTGTGTGTACACAAGTTTGTCTTTAAATGTTATGACGTGTGTGTGTGTGTGTGTGTGTGTGTGTGTGCTTGCGCGTGTGTGTGTACACAAGTTTGTCTTTAAATGTTATGGCGTGTGTGTATGTATGTGTGTGTGTGCGTGCGTGCGTGCGTGCGTGTGTGTGTGTGTGTGTGTGTGTGTGTGTGTGTGTTGTGTTGTGTATGTGTTGTGTGTGAATTGGTGTGAAAGCACTTGAATTCTGCACTGTAATTATGAGGATATCATCATCATCATCATCATCATCATCCCAGCAGTGGCCTCCTCTGCTGTTCTCATGGTCACAGTCAGACAGTACAGTATCAGTATCAGTAGCTCAAGGAGGCGTCACCGCGTTCGGATGAATCCATACACGCTACACCACATCTGCCAAGCAAGCAGGTGCCTGACCAGCAGCGAAACCCAACGCGCTTAGTCAGGGTTAGTCTGACACGACTGAGTATCCCACATTAGTGGAGAGATGGCCTAGAAGTAACGCGTCCGCCTAGGAAGCGAGAGAATCTGAGCGCGCTGGTTCGATTCACGCCTCAGCCGCCGATATTTTCAACCCCCTCCACTAGACCTTGAGTGGTGGTCTGGACGCTAGTCATTCGGGTGAGACGATAAACCGAGGTCCCGTGTGCAGCATGCACTTAGCGCACGTAAAAGAACCCACGGCAACAAAAGGGGTTGTTCCTGGCAAAATTCTGTAGATAAAATCCACTTCGATAGGAAAAAAGACAAACAAATAAAACCGCACGCAAGAAAAAATACAAAAAAAGAAAAGAAAAAAAAAGGGCTGGCACTGTAGTGTAGCGACGCGTTCTCCCTAGGGGAGAGCAGCCCGAATTTCACACAGAGAAATCTGTTGTGATGAAAAGAAATACAAACTACAAGATAAGCCATAAAGCCGTGTGGTGGTGGCAGCCATGGTGTCTGTGGCGGACGTGGCTTCCTACTACAACGTGCCCCTCTTCAGCTGGCTGTCCAGCGAGCACACTGTGAACGACAAGTCAAGGGCCACCACTCTCGTCAGGACGTTACCTCCCTTGTCCGGGCTCGGTGAGTTGTGTTGGCTGGTCATCGTGGCTTCGGGTGTCGTTTTCATTTTTGGTGTGTGTGTGTGTGTGTGTGTGTGTGTGTGTGATAGAGAGTGTGTGTGTGTGTGTGTGTGTGTGAGAGAGAGTGTGTGTGTGTGTGTGTGTGTGAGAGAGAGAGAGAGAGAGAGAGAGAGTGTGTGTGTGTTTGTGTGTGTGTGTGTGTGAGAGAGAGAGAGTGTGTGTGAGTGTGTGTGTGTTTGTGTGTGTGTGTGTGAGAGAGAGAGAGTGTGTGTGTGTGTGTGTTTGTATGTGTGTGTGTGTGTGTGAGAGAGAGAGTGTGTGTGTGTGTGTGTGCGCACGCGCGCGTGTGTGTGTATGTGTTCTGTTGAGAGAGATTACACAACAAATATGACTTGTATATTGCCTGTGACAAATTTGATTCGATGGAACGAAATGTCTTACATTCAATGTTGAGTTTTAACAAATATGGCCATACTAGTAGTTTGCTTGAAATCATATCAAACGCCTTTTCAAAGTCAATCAACGCCACATTTATCATAATTATTTTTTCTAAAAATTATTTTTCTTAGTTACGTTTTGCAGAGCGTGCGCATGGCACGCATCAACATTTTTCGCTCCGTTGACTGTGACGGTCGTGGTGCGACCACAGCGGGAAGAAAAAAGGATAAGATGGTGTGTGTGTGTGTGTGTGTGTGTGTGTGTGTGTGTGTGTGTGTGTGTGTGTGTATCTGCGTGTGGGGATGGTGTGTGTGTGTGTCCATGTATGTGTGTGTGTGTGTGCGTTTTTGTTGACATTCATGCATGATCACTTTCAAACTTCTACTAAGCTATGATGACATCGTTTGACGGATGTGACATACTTCGAATGTACATGTTTCAGGACAGGACTTTTTGTGATATTAGATTTCCTTTGTTGTCCTGTTCATCTATAGAACTGTGTTGCATAGTGACATGTTTCAAGTAAGATACTGTTTTTAAAAACAACAAAAACCAACCAACCAAAAAAAAAAAAAAAAAAAAAAAAAAAAAAAAAATCACCCTCCTTCTAACCCTGTCCGGGCCCCACCCCACTCTCACCCAACAGGCATCCAACTACTGGAGGTGTGCCGCGTGATGGGCTGGAGGCGCGTGGCCCTGGTGTCCACGGAAGGGGCCCTGACAGGGGGCGTGGCCGCCTTCCTTCAGGACACCATCGACAACGACGAGTTCTTCTTCCTGGCTCGAACCTTCATCGGCCTCAACACCTCCATAAGCAGCACGAGACTCCGCAACATCATGGCCACCCTCAAGGAGGAAGCAAGGGGTGAGGTGGTTGGTGTGTTGGTGGTATTATGTGTTATGTGTGTGTGTGTGTGGGAGGGGAGGGGAGGTGTGTGTGTGTGTGTGGGAGGGGAGGTGTGTGTGTGTGTGTGTGTGTGTGGCCGGGGGTGGGAGGTAGGGGGGTAGGGGTCGGGTGTTTGTGTGTGTGTATGTGTTGGGGGTGGGTGGGTGGGTGGGTTAGTGGGTGTTGGGATGTATGTGTGTGTGTGTGTGTGTGTGTGTGTGTGTGTGTGTGTGTGTGTGTGTGACACGGACACCTGATTCTCATATTCATACTGAGAGTTTCATACTGATATTGACACTGTCACTGACACTGGTTTATTGAATCAGCCACAGCCCACCGCGCGTGTGTGTGTGTGTGTGTGTGTGTGTGTGTGTGTGTGTGTGTGAAGAAAGGAGAGGAGAGTGACGAAGAGCAGAGACAAACAGACAGACAGACAGACAGACAGACAGACACAGATAGAGACGGAGAAACACACAGAAAAACACGTGCACATGTAATCTAACACAGACACAAATACATAAACAACCGGACTAACTAAACAACACACACACACAGACTCACAGACACACATAACACACAAATGCACACACACACACACACACACACACACACACACACACACACACACACACACACACACATTTTTTTTTTTTTTTTTTTTTTTTTGTACGTGGTTTCATGTAACTTTGCATGCGTGTCTTATAAACCTTGTTCAGGTTTAATTGACATTAAAATTGATTCTGATTCTGATTCTAATTCTGATTCACACATGTACAATCTAACAACACACTCCCTCTCCCTCTCCCTCTCTCTCTCTCTCTTCTTCTTCTTCTTCTTCTTTCCACTTTTCAGTCATCTTTCTGATCATCCCCATGGGGAAGCTGCGCGAGTTTCTGCTGGCTGCGCATGACGAGGGGATGACGTCAGGAGACTTCCAGTTCCTGTTCTCGGCGGAGGGGCCCAGGCCGGAAAGCCACCTGGAGATGCTGAGAACGGAGGGCATGTGGAGGAGGAACGACAGTAGGGATGATGACGCGCGTCAGGCCTACAGGAACCTGCTCTATGTACGTCACAGGTTTTTGTGCTCTCAGTTTCAGGGCCTACAGGAACCTGCTCTATGTACGTCACAGGTTTTTGTGCTCTCAGTTTCTAGGCCTACAGGAACCTGCTCTATGTACGTCACAGATTTTTATGCTCTCAGTTTCAGGCCTACAGGAACCTGCTCCATGTACGTCACAGGTTTTTAGGGGGTTCTAGATTTATTGGCTCTCATTTTCAGGCGGCCTAAAGAAATCTATATTAATGTACGTCACAGGTCTATGGGTTATCTTTTTTTTTTCAGGTCTGCAGCAATCCTGCTCAATGTACGTCACAGGTTTCTGTGCTCCCAGTTTCAGGCCTACAGAAACCTCCTCTATGTACGTCACAGGTTTTTGTGCTCTCAGTTTCTGGCCTGCAGGAAAACCTGCTCCATGTACGTCACAGGTTTCTGTGCTCTCAGTTTCAGGCCTACAGGAACCTGCTTTATGTACGTCACAGATTTTATGCTCTCAGTTTCAGGCCTACAGGAACCTGCTCTATGTACGTCACAGATTTTTTATGCTCTCAGTTTCAGGCCTACAGGAACCTGCTCTATGTACGTCACAGGTTTCTGTGCTCTCAGTTCCAGGCCTACAGAAACCTGCTCTATGTACGTCACAGATTTTTATGCTCTCAGTTTCAGGCCTACAGAAACCTGCTCTATGTACGTCACAGGTTTCTGTGCTCTCAGTTTCAGGCCTACAGAAACCTGCTCTATGTACGTCACAGGTTTTTGTGCTCTCAGTTTCTGGCCTGCAGGAAAACCTGCTCCATGTACATCAAAGGTTTATGTGCTCTCCGTTTCGCCACAGGTCTGAAGGATGGTTCTCAGTTTGCATTATGTACGTCACAGGTTTATGCGTTCTCACTTTCAGGCCTACAGGAACCTCCTCTACGTACGTCAGGTTTTGGTGCTCTCAATTTCAGGCCTACGGAAATCTGCTCTATGTACGTAACAGGTGTATGAGTTCTCAGTTTCAGGTCAATACAAACTACATATGTGTTCGTCACAGATTTATGGGCTCTCATTTTCCGGCCTTCATAAATCAGCTGTATGTAGGTCACAGATTCACGGGCTTTTATTTTCAGATGCACAGGTTTATGAGTTCTCATTTTCTGGCCTATACAAACTACCTCTATGTTCGACACAGGTGTATGGGCTTTCATTTTCATATATGCATATATATATGTAGATATGCATATATATATATGTATATATATATGCATATATATATATATATATATATATATATATATATATATATATATATATATATATATGTTTAAAATATACATAGAGAGAAGGAGAGATTATTATGAAGATTAAAAAAAAGGTAAACTTTGGAAACTGGAAAATTAACCAGGCCAAGAAATAAACAAGATTTAAAAAGAAGAAGAAGAAGAAGAAGAAGAAGAAGAAGAAGAAGAAGAACAACAACAACAACAGCAGCAGCAACAACAACAACAAACAACAAACAAACAACAGACAAACAGACAGACAAACAAAGAGACAAACAAACAAACAAACAAAACAAACCAAAACAAAACAAAGACGACCAAGACAAACAAAGACGCCAATGGTTCACACTATTTACCTTCCTGTCCGATAAGAGTCGGCCATGATTGTTGTCCCAAGACCCATTGCCACCACGTCTGACGACGATAAACCCAATGGAAAATGCATGTTCATGGGGGGGTAGTTTCGCTCCTGCTGTGCTCGGTCATGTGTCACATGTTTTATTTATTTATTTAGTTATTTATTTATTTATTTTTTTACTGCACTGTACTAAACTGTAATGGATTGTGTTGCGTTTTGTTGTGTAGTGTTGTGTTGTGTTGCGTTGTGTTGTGTTGCGTTGCGTTGTGCTGTGTTGTGCTGTGTTGTGTTGTGTTGTGTTGTGTTGCGTTGTGTTGTGCTGTGTTGTGTTGTGCTGTGTTGTGTTGTGCTGTGTTGTGTTGCGTTGTGTTGTGTTGTGCTGTGTTGCGTTGTGCTGTGTTGCGTTGTGTTGTGTTGCGTTGCGTTGTGCTGTGTTGTGCTGTGTTGTGTTGTGCTGTGTTGTGTTGCGTTGTGTTGTGCTGTGTTGTGTTGTGCTGTGTTGTGCTGTGTTGTGTTGTGTTGTGCTGTGTTGTACCGCATTCTGCTGTACCATACCGTTCCGTACAGTATTATACTGTCCTGTGCTGTACTTTACTCTCTCTGTGTGTGTGTGTGTGTGTGTGTGTGTGTGTGTGTGTGTGTGTGTACGCACGCACACACATCTATTTGCCACTGTCACCCTCTCTCTCTGTGCCTTCCTGTCTTCTATCCCTGTCTCATTATGTCTTTATCTCCCTCTCAATTCAGGTGTGTGTGTGTGTGTGTGTGTGTGTGTGTGTGTGTGTGCATGCATGCGTGCGTGTGTGATTGTGTGATTATCAGATGACGTTCACCTTCATCCTGGAGTTCAGACTGAACGACACAGATGTTGATGACCAGCTGGGCCAGGTGTTTGACAACGTGGATGTCCAGTTTCCTGGATATCGTGAGGTATGGTGCCATCTCTTCATCTACATGTTCCCTCCTTTCTTTTTCCCCCTTGTCCTAAGATCTGCGCCGTTTTATTGTCATCGCCCCCCCACCAACCCCCCACACACCGAACCCCCCCCCCCACCCCATGATTCCCCCCCCCCCCCCCCCCCCCACACACACACAGCCACACCTGGGTTCCTTTGTCACGGTTCCAGCTCCAAGCCTCAGGCAGTTCACTAAGCGATGTTAGGTCGCCATGAGGCCACACATCAGACGAGACTCTGCTACTGTTGCTGAGTCACTTTGGTGGTTGTTCAGTAAGTGCGCCCACTTTTTTTTTTTTTTTTTTTTTAGTTTTACTTTACTTAGAACATCGCTTGCTACATATTCCTTGGTATAAGTTCTCTTATTCTGTATTGTATTGTATTGTATTGTATTACTCTTTTATCACAACAGATTTCTCTGTGTGAAATTCAGGCTGCTCTCCCCAGGGAGAGCGCTTCGCTGCACTGAGAGCACCACCTTTTGTTTCTGCCTGCAAATTTGTTTGTTTTCCAATCCAAGTGGATCTTTCTTTTTTTCATTTTGCCAGGCTCAACCCCCCCGTTTTTTTTTTTTTGCCGTGGGTTCTTTTACGTGCGCTAGGTGCATGCTGCACGCGGGACCTCGGTTTATCGTCTCATCTGAATGACTAGCGACCAGAACACCATTCAAAGTCTAGTGGAGGGGGAGAAAGCACAGGGGACTGTGGGATTCGAACCAGCGCGCTCAGAGTCTCTCACTTCCAAGGCGGATGCGTTACCACTGGGCCATCACTCCACTCATACCGAAGGGGTTTCCAAAATCACAGACAATAGTCCAACTTAGTGAATGTCTGTGAGAAAGACCACATGCCAGAAACAGAAAGACCTACGGGACTAACGTGGTTTTTTTTCCCCCCCCACCTAGAACATCAGACCAGGAGGGACTCTGTATTCCATGCGTGTCTTGTATCACAGAACGACAGCAATGGCCTTATGGAATGGACGCCGGTGCTGTGCGCAGAGAACAATTATTTCAGGAAGAGGAAGGTTACTAGTTAAAGAAGCCGCCCAAATCAAGGCGAGAATAATCAGCCTCAGCCGTGACTTTCTTCTTATTTTTTGTTTGTGGGCTGCAACTCCCACGTTCACACTGTATGCATACGAGTAGGCTTTTACGTGTATGATACCCCGCCATGAAGGCGTTTCTTATATTTTTCCTCTTTATGTGAGAGAGAGCAGAAAAAAAGCTTAACGTGCTTGATCCTTTATTTCATCAGTTGAGAAATCACTGTGTGTGTGTGTGTGTGTGTGTGTGTGTGTGTGTGTGTGTGTGTATGCGCGCGCTCGCGCGCGCACGTGCGTGTGTGCGTACGCGCGTTCCTTCCCGCTCGCACCAAATCATGTGCAAAAAGTCTTCCTCATTACATAGTTTCACCGCAGCATGAATTTTACTGTTTCTACCATTGATGTAAAACTGGCCACATTTCGATTATCTGAAGCAGACTTATCAATTCTGTCGGGATACATGATTCATGCAAACACACGCAAATTTTCCTTTTTCAAAATTCAACTCCGGCATCAACCCCCCCCCCCTCCCACACTCACCCCTCACCCCCATCTTTTTGTCTATAGATATGCTATACAAATCTACAATGCGGCACCACAACCAAAGCTTAACTTCGACTCATGCATTTCACCTTAAACTGGAAAATCAAAGTGCAAGACAGCGAAGCCTGTATCCTATGCGTTGTTTATTTATCAAACTGTGGAAAGTTCAGAAAGATAGATCAACTAATGGAAGGGAACTAAATCAGTGTTCTGTTGTGTGCGAAGAGTCTGCAGAGTTATACCGCTTCCAACGACAGGCACAGACAAGACAGACGTGCGTGCGTTACGTGACTCAGTGAATCATGAGCGGCGAAAGGCAGCTCTCAGCAATAAATGTTCACTCACATTGATGATCATTCTATTCAGTAACATCAGACTCTTTCTCTCGTTCATCAAGTGGACAGTTACATTAAACTTTAAAACAGGAAATTTGAAAAGCCTGTCCCTTTGAGCTATTCTTTAAAAAAAAAAAGAGGAAGACACACACACACACACACGCGCACGCACGCACGCACGCACGCACACACACACACACACACACACACACACACACACACACACACAATACAGGGATGCTTCCAGCTCGCAAAAATTGACATTAATTATGATTATAACGATCCTGGTTTTAAGAAAAAAGTCTTTGAATTGATATTGTTGTTGTTGTTGTTGTCGTTGTTGTTGTTATTACTATTATCACTGTTGTTGTTGTCATTGCCATTATCACTGTTGTTGTTGTTGTTGTTGTTGTTGTTGTCGTTGTTGTTGTTGTTGTTATTACTATTATCACTGTTGTTGTTGTTATTGCCATTATCACTGTTGTTGTTGTTGTTATTATTATTACCATTATCACTGTTGTTGTTGTTGTTGTTGTTGATGATGAACGTGCCAGGACAGGGACAGACTGGAAGACAAGGCCAACACATACAATCAGGATCCTTCAATAATTAAGACCAACACACACACAGAGGGTCCAGCATGAGTTAGTCACTCGGCTGTTGCGCCCGTCACTGGTGTCGTGTTGACCTCTGTGTGTCTATGGGCAAAGCAAAACGAAACCGTGTTTCTGTGGTACCCAGCTGAAGTGACCACAACAAAAAAACCCTGTTGCTACGTGCCAGCTGCAAAGCATTCCATTCGCTCGATTCCGTTGTTGTGCGATTGATAAGCCGCGTCAACGTCTTCGCGTCTCTTTCTCACTCTCTCTCTCTCACTCACAACACACACACACACACACACACACACGCACACACGCACACACACCTCACTACACCACACACACGCACGCACACACACACACACACACAGACACACCCACACACCACTACACACACACACACACACACACACACAGACCACTACACCACACACACACACACACACACACAAACGCGCGCGCGCGCACACACACACACACACAGACACAGACAGACACCACTACACCACACACACACACACACACTACACCACACACACACACACACACCACTACACCACGCATACACACGCACACTACACCACACACACACACCACTACACCACGCATACACACGCACACGACACCACACACACACACACACACTACACCACACACACACACACACACACACACAACAACAACAACAACAGCAACAGCAACAACAACAACAACAACAACAACAAAATTCATTCCCTGTCTCTCTCTGTACACACCACACAACAAAACTCATTCCCTGTCTCTCTCTGTACACACCACACAACAAAACTCATTCCCTGTCTCTCTCTGTACACACCACACAACAAAACTCATTCCCTGTCTCTCTCTGTACACACCACACAACAAAACTCATTCCCTGTCTCTCTCTGTACACACCACACAACAAAGCTCATTCCCTCTCTCTCTGTACACACCACACAACAAAACTCATTCCCTGTCTCTCTCTGTACACACCACACAACAAAACTCATTCCCTGTCTCTCTCTGTACACACCACACAACAAAACTCATTCCCTGTCTCTCTGTACACACCACACAACAAAACTCATTCCCTGTCTCTCTGTACACACCACACAACAAAACTCATTCCCTGTCTCTCTGTAGCTGTACACACCACACAACAAAACTCATTCCCTGTCTCTCTGTAGCTGTACACACCACACAACAAAACTCATTCCCTGTCTCTCTGTAGCTGTACACACCACACAACAAAACTCATTCCCTGTCTCTCTGTACACACCACACAACAAAACTCATTCCCTGTCTCTCTGTACACACCACACAACAAAACTCATTCCCTGTCTCTCTCTGTACACACCACACAACAAAACTCATTCCATGTCTCTCTGTACACACCACACAACAAAACTCATTCCCTGTCTCTCTGTACATACCTCACGTGCAGCGAGATGTGTACGCGCGTTTCCTGTACGACGCTTACTTCCTGTTCGCCAAGGCCTACAACTCCACCGTCAGTGAGGGGCTGGTCCCTGATGGAGAAAACACACACAAAGAGACACAGACACACACCACTACACCACACACACACACACACACACACACACACACACACACACACACACCACTACACCACACACACACTCACACACACACCACGACACCACACACACACACACACACACACACACACACACACACACCACTACACCACACACACACACACACACTACACCACACACACACACACACCACACACACACACACACACACACACACACACAGACACACACACACACACACACACACACACACACACACACACACACTCAACAACAACAGCAACAGCAAAACTCATTCCCTGTCTCTGTACACACCACACAACAAAACTCATTCCCTGTCTCTCTGTACACACCACACAACAAAACTCATTCCCTGTCTCTCTCTGTACACACCACACAACAAAACTCATTCCCTGTCTCTCTGTACACACCACACAACAAAGCTCATTCCCTGTCTCTCTGTAAATACATCACAACAAAACTCATTCCCTGTCTCTCTGTACATACCTCACGTGCAGCGAGATGTGTACGCTCGTTTCCTGTACGACGCTTACTTCCTGTTCGCCAAGGCCTACAACTCCACCGTCAGTGAGGGGCTGGTCCCTGATGGAGAGAACCTCTTTGAGGCCGTGCAGGACATCCAGTATCATGGTGGGCGTGTGTGGTGTGGTGTGGTGTGGTGTGCTGTGGTGTGGTGTGGTGTGGTGGGTGTGGTGTGTGTGGCGAGGTGTGTGTGGCGAGGTGTGGTGTGGCGTGGTGTGGTGTGGTGTGGTGTGGTGTGGTGATGTGATGTGGTGTGATGTGGTGTGGTGTACTGTGGTGTGGTGTGGTGGTGTGGTGTGCTGTGGTGTGGTGTGGTGATGTGGTGTGGTGTGCTGTGGTGTGCTGTGCTGTGGTGTGGTGATTTGGTGTGCTGTGCTGTGCTGTGCTGTGCTGTGGTGTGGTGATTTGGTGTGCTGTGCTGTGCTGTGCTGTGCTGTGCTGTGGTGTGGTGATGTGGTGTGCTGTGGTGTCGTGTGCTGTGCTGTGGTGTGTTGTGGTGTGCTGTGCTGTGGTGTGTTGTGGTGTGTTGTGTTGTGGTGTGCTGTGCTGTGGTGTGTTGTGGTGTGTTGTGGTGTGCTGTGCTGTGGTGTGTTGTGGTGTGTTGTGGTGTGCTGGGCTGTGTTGTGGTGTGTTGTGCTGTGGTGTGTTGTGGTGTGTTGTGGTGTGCTGTGCTGTGTTGTGGTGTGTTGTGCTGTGGTGTGTTGTGGTGTGTTGTGGTGTGCTGTGCTGTGGTGTGTTGTGGTGTGTTGTGGTGTGCTGTGCTGTGCTGTGGCGTGGTGTGCTGTGTTGTGGTGTGCTGTGTTGTGGTGTGCTGTGCTGTGTTGTGGTGTGCTGTGTTGTGGTGTGGTGTGATGTGTTGTGGTGTGGTGTGATGTGATGTGTTGTGGTGTGGTGTGCTGTGTTGTGGTGTGCTGTGTTGTGGTGTGCTGTGCTGTGTTGTGGTGTGGTGTGTTGTGGTGTGCTGTGCTGTGTTGTGGTGTGATGTGTTGTGGTGTGGTGTGATGTGATGTGTTGTGGTGTGGTGTGTTGTGGTGTGCTGTGTTGTGGTGTGATGTGATGTGATGTGGTGTGGTGTGGTGTGATGTGATGTGATGTGTTGTGGTGTGGTGTGATGTGATGTGATGTGGTGTGGTGTGGTGTGGTGTGATGTGATGTGGTGTGGTGTGATGTGATGTGGTGTGGTGTGATGTGTTGTGGTGTGCTGTGTTGTGGTGTGCTGTGCTGTGTTGTGGTGTGGTGTGGTGTGATGTGTTGTGGTGTGCTGTGCTGTGTTGTGGTGTGGTGTGGTGTGGTGTGATGTGTTGTGGTGTGCTGTGCTGTGTTGTGGTGTGCTGTGCTGTGCTGTGTTGTGGTGTGGTGTGGTGTGGTGTGATGTGTTGTGGTGTGCTGTGCTGTGCTGTGTTGTGGTGTGGTGTGATGTGTTGTGGTGTGGTGTGATGTGATGTGTTGTGGTGTGCTGTGCTGTGCTGTGGTGTGGTGTGGTGTGCTGTGTTGTGCTGTGGTGTGGTGTGTTGTGGTGTGGTGTGATGTGGTGTGCTGTGCTGTGTTGTGGTGTGCTGTGCTGTGTTGTGGTGTGTCGTGAACATCTTTGAGGCTGTCCAGGATATCCAGTATTACGGCAGGCGTCTGTTGTACAATTCAGATGAGACGATAAACCGAAGTCCCTTGTGCAGCACGCACTTGGCGCACCGAATAAGAACCCACAGCAACAAAAGTGTTGTCCTCAAGCAAAGTTCTGTAAAAAGAAAATCCACTCTGATAGACACACAAATATAACAAGCATGCACTCAAGGCTTAACCAAGCGCGCTGGATTATGTCTGGCAGATGACGGTGTAGTGTGTATGGATTTGTCCGAACGCAGTGACGCCTCCGCGAGAATCTGAGACTGAAAATGAAACTGATAAATCCGAACAGTAAATAGTGGAAACCCTGTCCACACAAACGTATCTGAATTTGTTCCAATGTACCTTTTGTTTACCTGTGTGCTACCTGAATTGGCAGCATTGACGGGCGCAATAGCCGAGTGGCTAAAGCGTAGGAATTTCAATCTGAGGGTCTCGGGTTCGAATCTCGGGCAACGGTGCCTGTTGGGTAAAGAGTGGAGATTTTTCCGATCCCCCAGGTCAACATATGTGTAGACCTGCTAGTGCCTGAACCCCCTACGTGTGTATACGCACACAGAACATCAAATGCGCACGTTAAAGATTCTGTAATCCATGTCAGCGTCTGTGGGTTATGGAAAACAAGAACATACCCAGCATGCACACCCCTGAAAACGGAGTATGGCTGCCTACTCGGCGTGGTAAATAAACAAAACAGCCACACGCGTAAAATGTTACACGTCTGTCTTAGTGAGTATGTGTGCGTGCCTGAAATCTGATTGCATGACACGAGAAACGAATGATGAGTGCCCAATGGCAGCCGTCAGCCGGCTCCACCCAGGTAGGCGGCCTGTTTTGCAAGTGACCCCGTGTTTGTAAAGCGCCTAGAGCTTGGTCTCCAACCGAGGATATATGATAGTCAGTCGTGTCCGACTATGACCATCAGAACAGCAGAGGAGGCAACTGCTGTTCCGACTATTTGGGCTAGAATTTGATTATAGTGGAGAGTGTCTTGCCCAAGTTACATTCCCACTCTCTCGGCCAAGAGGGTTTTAGGACAGTCGGCGTTGGGATGATTCCCAAAGGCCAACTAGCCCACAAGGCTGCAGCACTAAGAGCCAGTGCAATTTTGCCTCCTAGTTTGAGAGTCATAGTCCTTCACAAAAAGACTAAGCTGTAAATGGTTTCCCATTGACTGGAGAAACCATTGATAATACAGCTCTCACTTTGCTGTTGGCCCAAATGTAAACTTATGTCAATCTGTGATATAAGCCGAGTGTTGGGCCTTATGACCGAGGAAGCGAGGATAGGTGCTATACAAGTACCCATATCAAGTTGTGTACCTTGTGTATGGAGAGTTGCCATACTTAATTGGTGGTTGTTAAATGATTTCCTCATGTCTTACCTCATTGTTCCTTCATGTTTGTGCTGGGTCCCACAGGCCTGTCTGGGTTTGTGGCCATGGATTCGAACTCGGACCGCTTGCCCAGCTTCATTCTGTGGGACATGAGCCCCAACAACACTTTTCGCGAGGCTCTGCGGCTCTTCTACTACAAGAACGAGAGCGGTTACCTGGTCAAGGTAAGGCGGACCGTTCACTCTGTGGTGATAAGAAACTCTAGGGAGAGCTTGACAGTACAAGGTCTTCAGAGAAGAAGCCCCCCCTCAGTCAAGTGTTTCGGCCCTTAACTCCTTACACTTTAAATAAAGGGGACCGGGCCGCACCCAAGTCATGACTCCTGGATGCCCTTGTATATTCCCGCCCTTTTTTTCCCCTGGTCCTCAGCAGGTTCGAACCCGCGCCTCCAGGGTGGTCGCCACTTCAGGACTGAGTCACCTTTCTGGCAGATATTTTAACCACTGAGCCACTGTGCGCCAAGTTTGATCCTTAGATCCTTATGGAGTTTGCTTTCATCCCTCCTCGACCAGATCCGTTCTGTGGGCCTCTTTATTGGTCATTTTGAAACAGCAATACCCCCTCCCCACCCCCGAAAAAAAAACGGAGCATGGATGCCTACGTTGGGAGATAGGTGGGTTGGAGGGGTAAAAACCATTATGCATGCACGTAGAAGCCCACTCAAAGAAGAAGAAGAAGAAGACCAGCAGCAGCAACAACAACAACAGCAAGAAGAGAAAGAAGAAGAAGAAGAAAAACAACAACAACAGCAAGAAGAGGAGGAGGAAGAGGAGGAGGAGGAGGAGGAAGAAGAAGAAGAAGAAGAAGAAGAAGAAGAAGAAGAAGAAGAAGAAGAAGAACAACAACAACAACAACAACAACAACAACAACAACAACAACAACAACAACAGCAAGAAGAGGAAGAAGAAGAAGAAGAACAACAACAACAACAACAAAAACAACAACAACAACAACAACAACAACAACGACAACAGCAAGAAGAGGAAGAAAAAGAAGAAGAACAACAACAAGAACAACAACAACAACAACAACAACAACAGCAAGAAGAAGAAGAAGAAGAAGAAGAAGAAGAACAACAACAACAACAGCAAGAAGAGGAAGAAGAAGAAGAAGAACAACAACAACAACAGCAAGAAGAAGAAGAAGAAGAAGAACAACAACAACAACAACAACAACAACAACAGCAAGAAGAGGAATGGACGCCGCCAGACATCTATTGTAGGAACGAAATTGTCATTGTCATTGTCATGGATGTTTGTCACTTGTCATTTTGTCATTTGCCACATGCCATTTGTCATTGCCTGGTGTTTCAGATTACAGAACTGACGCCGCCAGGGCATCACACTTGTGGAAACGGGATGTCATTGTTATTGTCGTCAGTGTCACTGTCATTTGTCATTAATGTTTGTATTTGTATTTCTTTTTATCACAACAGATTTCTCTGTGTGAAACTCGGGCTGCTCTCCTCAGGGAGAGCGCGTCGCTACACTACAGCGCCACCCCTTTTTTTTCCTTTGGTATTTTTTTTCCTGAGTGCAGTTTCATTTCTTTTTCCTATCGAAGTGGATTTTTCAACAGAATTTTGCCAGGAACAACCCTTTTGTTGTCGTGGGTTCTTTTACGTGCGCTAAGTGCATGATGCACACGGGACCTCGGTTTATCGTCTCATCCGAATGACTAGCGTCCAGACCACCACTCAAGGTCTAGTGGAGGGGGAGAAAATATCGGCGGCTGAGCCGTGATTCGAACCAGCGCGCTCAGATTCTCTCGCTTCCTAGGCGGACGCGTTACCTCTAGGCCAACATTCCACTGACTGTTGTGTTATTATTGTCATTGTCTGGTGTTTCAGACAATCACACTGCCAGGCATGTATTGCAGGAAACGGAATGTCATTTGTCATTGCCATTTGCTGTCGTTTTCTCATTTGTCAGG
>NC_134902.1:31897224-31899724 GCF_041734735.1 Babylonia areolata | reverse complement strand
GAAGGCGGAGAGAGGAGGAGGAGGAGGAAGAGGAGGAGGAGGAAGATTTTTGTTAAATGTCCCGTCACAGAGTTGGTAAGGAAGGCGGAGGGAGGAGGAGGAGGAGGAAGAGGAAGAAGAAGAGGAGGAGGAAGAGGAGGAGGAGGAAGAGGAGGAGGAGGAGGGAGAGGAGGAGGAGGAAGAGGAGGAGGAGGAGAAATTTTGTTTAATGTCCCGTCACACGTATCGTTGATTGATATTTAAAACCTCAGTTATTAGGCATCCTTCGGTGGTTGACCATGGATAGAGTATATCCGACCTAATGTCTAATTGGGCTGTCTGCTTGGACCAAGCAGCGTCGCCTGTGACTGTAGAGACCGATGCGAGAGATGACAGTGTCTCTGTCGCAGCGGTCACATGTGTAAGCTGATTTTGGTCTGTTTGCTGCCGTCCCTTTTCTGCGAGCTCAGTTAGAATGGACGGAGCCATATATTTCAACGGATTTAAACAAATATATTAAACAGGCACTGACAAAATTTAGATGTGTTGTTTCGGTTATTGCTGTGCACTTAAAAAAAAAAAAAAAGATATGAAACTGACGACTCACAAAGTCGCTCATGTAACTTGTGTTTATTCTACAAGTCAGGATGAAACGCATTTCGTTTTGGAGCTCCAGGCTTTTCATGACGTGAGAAAAGAATTGATTCCGCAATCATTCTGGAACTTTCCCCACAAGACTCGTAGGCTGCGTTCGTGGGCTTCAACTCCCACGTTCACTCGTATATACGCGAGTGGGCTTTCACGTTTATGACCGTTTTTACCCCGCCATGTAGGCAGCCATACTCCGCTTTCGGGGGTGTGCATGCTGGGTATGTTCTTGTTTCCATAACCCACCGAACGCTGACATGGATTACAGGATCTTTAACGTGCGTATTTGATCTTATGCTTGCGCATACACACGAAGGGGGTTCAGGCACTGGCAGGTCTGCACATGTGTTGACCTGGGAGATCGTAAAAATCTCCACCCTTTACTCACCAGGCGCCGTCACCGTGATTGGAACCCGGGACCCTCAGATCGCAAGTCCAACGCTTTAACCATTCGGCTATGGCGCCCGTCCCCCACAAGACTCAAGTTAACATCCCTCCTCTCATCCGCTAATAATCAAACTGGTAAACATTTAGCAATGCTTATGTATAAATCTCTCAAAAGGATTATCAGTATCAGTATCAGTAGCTCAAGGAGGCGTCACTGCGTTCGGTCAAATCCATAATTGATTTATACGCTACGCCACATCTGCCAAGCAGATGCCTGACCAGCAGCGTAACCCAACGCGCTTAGTCAGGCCTTGAGAAAAAAATAAGAAATACAAATGAGAAATAAATGAATAAAATAAAATAAAATACATAATTAGAAAAAAAAAAGGATTAGAGATGTTACATAAACTGTGCATTATCAAATAGATGGTATTTTCTTCTCTGCAGACAAAAGAGGGTGACTGACTACTGTGCTTTGTTTAACCCCCTTCAGTAGGGACTGTGGCCCATCTGAATAGGTCATCTGGTCTGGTCTGGTCTGATTGAAGACATTTTGCTAGACTATCAATTTGTATTTGTATTTCTTTTTATCACATCAGATTTCTCTGTGTGAAATTCGGGCTGCTCTCCCCAGGGAGAGCGCGTCGCTACACTACAGCGCCACCCATTTTTTTGTATTTTTTCCTGCGTGTAGTTTTATTTGTTTTTCCTTCTACAGAATTTTGCCAGGAACAACCCATTTGTTGCCGTGGGTTCTTTTACGTGCGCTAAATGCATGCTGCACACGGGACCTCGGTTTATCGTCTCATCCGAATGACTAGCGTCCAGACCACCACTCAAGGTCTAGTGGAGGGGGGGGGGGAGAAAATATCGGCGGCTGAGCCGTGATTCGAACCAGCGCACTCAGATTCTGTCGCTTCCAAGGCGGACGCGTTACCTCTAGGCCATCACTCCACTAATGGATACATTTGAGTATTATCGTTTAGAAGAGGAGGGGGAGTGAATTGGGGGGAAAACGTGAATATGGGGGACGGGGGGGGGGGGGGGATTTGAAACAGGCAGAGGGATTTGTAAATTTGTGACTTGGGATGAACTCGCTTGTGTGTGTGTGTGTGTGTGTGTGTGTGTGTGTGTGTGTGTGTGTGTGTCTGTGTGTGTGTGTGTGTGTGTGTGTGTGTGTCTGTGTGTGTGTGTGTGTTGGCAGGTTTGAACACAGGCCCCGTGGTGGCGGGAGTGGTGGGGACCATGATGCCCAGGTACTGTCTGTTTGGGGACACGGTCAACCTGGCCTCCAGGATGGAGTCCCATGGTGTGCGTGAGTGACTTTCATCCTCATGATGGTGATGATGATGGTGGTGATGATGATGGTGATGGTGGTGATGGTGATGGTGATGGTGATGATGGTGATGATGATGATGATGGTGGTGATGATGGTGGTGGTGATGGTGATGGTGGTGATGATGATGATGATGGTGATGATGGTGAT
>NC_134902.1:31887224-31894724 GCF_041734735.1 Babylonia areolata | reverse complement strand
GAAGAAGGAGGAGGAGACACCACCACCACTACCAGCATCAGAGGGACAGACAGGCAGCGAGGTGCACGCGCACTGCTCCTCCCTCGTCCACCTGCACCGCTCCGTGTGTGTGGTGGAGGAGAAGAAGGGGGCGTCACCCCTTACAACAGGAGGAGGAGGAGGCGGAGAGGAGGACAACTCCGTCGTCGTGAGTGTCTGAGACTGAGAGTGGCCGGACTTTGCTTTCCGTGTCAGTCGTTTCGAGACATGAAAAAAATATTTGTTAAAAAATGAATAAATAAAATAAAAGAATGGAAATCAACAACAAAAGAAATCTTCATTGTCATGAGAGACACAGAAATACCGATGGTGATAAAACAACAGAAACCACACACACACACACACACACACACACGCACACACAGAGCATCCGACAGACCTGGATATGAATCTGGTGATCATTTCTTCTGTGCGGCGCCCCAATGACTCTTCACAGTGAAGAACAAGAACAACAACTACAACAACAGCAACAACAACAGCAACAACAGCAACAACAACAACAAGAACAACAACTACAGCAACAGCAACAACAACAACAACTACAGCAACAACAACAGCAACAACAACAACAACTACAGCAACAGCAACAGCAACAACAACAAAAACTACAGCAACAACAACAACAGCAACAACAACAGCAACAGCAACAACAACAAAGACATTTCACAACCCATGCAGGGGGTGGAACGAGACATCTTTTGACATGAATACAGTCGATGTCAGTTTTGTGACACGGAGTTCACGTGCTGAGTGGCAGTGTGGTTTTATTCGGTTGTGAATCACTGCAGCCAGCAGACAGTGTGCAACAGCCGAGTGGTTAAAGCGTTGGACTTTCAATCTGAGGGTCCGGGGTTCGAATCTCGGTAACGGCGCCTGGTGGGTAAAGGGTGAAGAATTTTTCCTATCTCCCATGTCAACAGAAGTGCAGACCTGCTAGTGCCTGAACCCCCTTCGTGTTTTTATACCCATGCAGAAGATCAAATACGCACGTTTAAAGATCTCTTAATCCATGTCAGCGTTCAGTGGGTTGTGGAAGCAAGTACATATAAAGCATGCACCCCGTCCCCCATGCCCGAAAACGGAGTATGACTGCCTACATCATGGCGGGGGAAGAAACGGTCATGCATGTAAAGGCCCATTCGTGTGTATACGGCGAGTGAACGTGAGAGTCACAGACCACGAACGAAGATGATGAAGACTGGAGCCAGCATGTGCACGTGGCTGGCACAGGAGAGTCAGTGTGATGAGAAATATATCAGTGACGTGTTGGAATTTTTTTTTAATATATATTTTTTTTATGTGTGTTTTCATAGGTGTTCTACCCAAACTTTTGTATACCTGTTTATTTTCTGCGGTTTTATATTTGCTGATGTTGTCTTTTATCTATCTTTTTATACTGGATATATTATTGACTGCCTTTTTTTAACTTCTCTTTTTTTTTCCCCTAACACCCTTTTAATCTGGATATGATAATGTAAGAGGATTGGCTGATTCCTTCGTCATGGCATTGTCTGGTGTTTACTACTCTTACTACATCTACTGCTGCCGCTGTTGCTACCATTGTTGCTGTTGCTGCTACTTCTGCTACTATATCTACTGCTGCTACTGTTGCTGCTACTATTACTGTTGCTGTAGGTGCTGCTACTACTACTACTACTGCTACCACTACTATTGCTACTACCACCCGCCACCTATTTAGGGTTTAATGATATGGTTACTAACGCCATAGCTACAATGTTGTCTTTTTATGTATGAGGAACGCTGTTTCTGAATTTGCTTTGTGGTTTGGAATTGGTTCTGTCTAACGCGTTTTTTTTTCTTTAGCCCTGACATGATCTTCACAACAGCAACAAAAAAGAGATTTGATTCACATTCGCATGCATACAGACGCACACGCGCACTAATCCTTGTACTCACACACACACACACACACACACACACACACACACACATATACACACACACACACTCTCTCTCTCTCTCTCTCTCTCTCTCTATCTCTCCCGATCCATCTCTCTCAAAAGGACTACTGCTATTGCCATTGCCGTCACCGCATTATTGCAGCTGCTACTAACACAACTATTACTGCTGCTGCTCTTCTGGTCAAAGATGGGACAATGTATCTATCTATGTATCTATGTATCTATGTATATGTCTGTCTGTCTGTCCGTCTGTATCTATCTATCTATCTATCTATCTATCTATATATATATATATATATATATATAAAAGAAATCGCCGGTGGGTTTCAGGAAAGGTTACTCGACTTTTGATCATATATGGATGCTATAATAGAAAAAAAACACCATTTCTAAGAAAGGTGGAAAACTCTATGCCTGCTTTGTTGATCTGAAATCTGCCTTCGCTTCGATTCCATACAGCTGTTTTGTTTGTTGTTGCTGTTGTTTTTAAGTCAGTGTCTCGTTACCAGATTGTAAAGTGATACTGTCTGTTTGCTTGACAGTGAGTTTTGTAGGGCGAGGCTTGACAGTGAGTTTTGTAGGGCGAGGTTACAGCGCTGCTTCGGACATTTCAACAGATCGTGTTGTTGTCTGACCGAGGACGTGTGATTGATACTGAGTACATGTATACGCATCAATTTATTTTTTTATTTATCTATTTCTATTTTTATTTTTGTACGCTTATAGTTGACTTCATTAAGTTTTTTGCGCCTTATAAATATTATTGTTAGTAGTAGTAGTTCTTTTGTTATGTATTTATCTATTATTTATTTACTTATTTCTTTTTATTTGATTTTATTTTTTTTATTTTTTTTCTCAAGGCCTAAGCGCGTTGGGTTACGCTGCTGGTCAGGCCTCTGCTTGGCAGATGTGGTGTAGCGTATATGGATTTGTCCGAACGCAGTGACGCCTCCTTGAGCCACTGAAACTGAAACTGAAACTGCATCAATGAATAACTTATCTATTTTAATTTTTTCCCCTCAAAGCAGCGCGGTAGACTGTTGCCTGACACACCTTCCTACAGGACGGTGTCGGGTTTTTAAATTAGTTTTTTAACTCTTTCCATACGAACGGCGAAAGAGACGACGTTAACAGCGTTTCACCCCAATTACCATCATCAAAATATTGCAAGCGGAAGGCTCTTATACTGAAGACGTGAATGTTGACAAAGAATACCACAAGTCTGACGACGGAAGCTAAAAGTTGGGTCATTCAGACACCCACTGGACATCCGAGGGGTCTCTGTAGAGGAGAAGAGAGGACTGGCCGTACTGAGTGAGTTAATCTTTCTCACTTGGTGAAAGCACAGATTTGAGAGATACATCGGCATTGACAGATTTATCAGAAATATGGTTTATAAAGAAAACGTACTGGAAAAAAAAGTATACTTAAAAAAAACAAATTCTCTGTTGATTTTACTTTTTCAATAGCTTGTTACTTGTGGATTCTTTCCATTTTTCTCTTCCTAGATGTGGCGCTGAACTGATTGGTGGAATTCTGAATAAAATGACTATTTACCACAATGATTTTACTGATTAGTGGAATTCTAAATAAAATGACTATTTACCACAATGATTTAACTGATTGGTGGAATTTTGAATAAAATGACTATTTACCACAATGATTTTACTTGATTTATGGAAAACAAGTGTTCTTTTTCTTTCTGTTGATCTTTACTTTCGTCAAACTTTGAGATGCTAAAGAGATGTGCATGTTGCCCAACTGAATTGTTTTGGTTTTGTTTTTTCACGAGTAAAGTTAATATACTGATCTGGGATAACTATTATATTTTACGTACACACACGCCCGCACACACACACACACACACACACACACACACACACACACACACACACACACACACACACACAGACACACACAAAAGCAGAAAATTTTAATCCGAAATCACTCTTAATATGTACAAAGACAATCGCGTAAATAGGTGTTGCAAAAACATTAAATCAGTTCAATCCAGAAAAGACAAGAAAACGACTTATATCTGCTTTTTAATTGGATACATGTGAGAGGGAATCCAATTCGCTGGTGTGTGTGTTTTTTTTTGTGTGTGTGTGTTTGTTTGTTTGTTTTTTAATCTTATTTATCTTTCCTTTTTTTTTAAACTGAAGAGATTGGCATTGCGGACAAACGATCAAGTTACTGTTGATCTCCTCCGTGACCAGACATTGGAAACAATCTTGACTTGTTGAATGTAATCAATGATCATCACGCCAAGTCACTAACGGGAAAGATAAACTCTCCACAATGGCATTCACATGGAACATGGTCTTCCTCATCCCGAGTTAGAGAGAGAGAGACAGAGAGAATATAAACTATGAAAGAATGTATTCGTATATTTATTGTGCGTGCACACACTGACAGAAAATGTGATTTCTTCCTAAATAACTTCTCAATGAGAAAGAAATGAGCAAAAAAAATTGAAAGCACAAGGCAAAAATCGATATGTATATATATATATATATATATATATTTATGTCCCCCCCCCCCTAAAACAGAAACTAAACACCGCCACACATTTCCAAAGACTGTCAGCCAAAGCAGTAACATATAACTTCACGACTGCGGAAAAAAAGAAAGAAATAAAAATGCTAATGAAAACCAGCGCGATCCAAACAAAACCCAAACAAAAAAGATACGTGATAAGTATGTACAGGGCACATAACTCTTATGCCTTTTCCCTGGCTACCTCCCCTACCAAGTTATCCGTTATGTGTGTGTACAGGGCACATAACTCTTATGCCTTTCCCCTGGCTACCTCCCCTACCAACTTTCCCTTTTACGAAAAAAGAAAATGTGAGCAGCATCACAAAAAGGCTTATACTAAGGAAACATCGGATAGAGGAAAAGAAAAAAAAACACAACAGAAAGAAGATAAATCTAAAACAATTAAAAAAAAAACATAAAAAAAACGAAACAAAACAAGGATACTGTGGACCGATTCCTCCACATGTCATCAGACACGGCAACTGTCCTGTAAATTAACCCCTTCAGTGCTGGAGAGAAGGAAAAAAAAATAGTAGAAAGTGGTGTTTCGAGTCATATGACTTTCCGAAACAATAAGCCCAAAACTGAGAAAACGGTCTGCAGATATACCACTCTAGCTGAACTGTGTGAATTTTCAGCCTTCCAGAGTTATTTCCCTTCATCAGTGGCGTTACTATGACCGTGGGTGATACGTGCTGTGGCACGCAAGGAGTTAATGTTCTAGCGTGTTTTGAAATGCAGTACCGCACTCGCCCTAGTAGTGGTGGTGGCCTTAGCTGGCTGGGGCGTTCGTTTCAAGCCTGGTGACCAATAAAAGACGGTACGGTCCTTCCAAATAATTGTCTAAAAACATGACAGACACATGTATGTAGTCAACATACTAGCTCTGAATTACATCAGTCAAGAAATGTATGCGTTAAAACGTGAGAAAAAAAAAAAAAGAAGCAACAAAAAAAAAAAAAAAAAAAAAAAAAAAAAAAAAAAAGTAGGCGAAAGGGGAATAGGCTAATCGAAGTGTAGATTTCGCCATGCACTTTGTGCGTGTGAAGAAAACGCGTGTGTTAACTCTCTCCATACGAACGGCGAAAGAGACGACGTTAACAGCGTTTCACCCCAATTACCATCATCAAAATATTGCAAGCGGAAGGCTCTTATACTGAAGAGGTGAATGTTGACAAACAATACCACAATTCTGACGACGGAAGCTAAAGGTTGGGTCATTCAAACACCCACTGGACATCCGAGGGGTCTGTGTAGAGAAGAAAAGAGGATTGGCCATACTGAGTGTGTTAAGAATAAACATATCTATACATTAAAAGCACATGCCTTTACTTTTCTTTAGCATAATATTCGGCTCGCTGATCAACGCCTTGAAACCCTAAACCCTACATTTGTGTGAAAACGCCAACACAGAATGAAATAGAATAATCATCAAACAAATATAAGGAAGAAAATATACATGCAGAGAGAAAATTGAATGAAAAAAAAAGGGGGAGGGAGGGAGGCAGGGGGGACGGGGGGGGGGGGGCTGTCTTCACTGCCCAGGAACAGTAGCCCCAAGCTTCACATACACAGAAATATGACAGCACAAAAAAAAAAAATCATACTCATAAATTCAGAAAACGTTTTCTATTCAAACCAAAAATTGGAATGTGGCTTTGTAAGCGCATCTCAATTACAACGACAAATAGATAACATCGACTCCAAAGTCTACACTTCAAATATTTGATGCTCTGACTCTAAAGAAAGCTGGACCCCCAAAAGAGCGGGTGATAAAAAAAACAAAAAAACAAAAACAACAACAACAAGAAATAGAGCAACACAGAGTGACTGACTGACTGACTGAAAGCACTGTCATATATTATTTTCTGTCCCGTGTAACACAGAAATGTACACACCAGACTTCATAGTTCGGTACTTTCTGGGGAACGTCAGCATGTCTGCTTGCAGCAGTTAAGACATACATAATTATGTGATCGACACAAAACAGATTTTAAACAGATATATATATATATATATATATAGGAGGAGGAAGAGAGAGAGGTGGAGGGACAGACAGAGGGGGGGAGGGGAGAGAGAGGGGGGGAGGGGGACACAAAAGCACCCTTGCCGTGGCAGAAATCTAACAAAACTAGGAGAAAAAGACAACAACGTTGAACTCAAAAGGTGTGGAAACAAATGTCCAATGTTTCTGATGACAAGATTTACTATGGAAGAGATCATACAACACACATCATGTAAACTCGTTTACCTGATCTGTGAAATATGTTCTCACCCCCCCACCCCCCACCCCACACACACACAATGTTTTCCTTTTCATTATTAAAACTAAGCACGTTCGTATAGCATTGGTAATTCATCTATGGTACTGTTGGGGACAGAGTTATGAAGACAAATGGGATTGTTTTTGTTTTATAACAGTATTTTCAGCACAGGGATCCATTCAATTTGTGACAATACATTCCAGTCTAAATGTCACGTATGCTAAGACGTATTACTTGAGTAATTATTGATGGATGTTGTTGCCTCAAGAAATCTTTTTTTCTTATCCTGCAAAGCCCCGTGGAAAGCCATCGGACTTTCTTTCTTTTTTTTTTTTAACAGAGATTTTCTGACGAGTATTGACCATCAAAATGTCATGCCATATGAATGTTTCTCGTTCAAAATCAGGCAATACCTGTAATTACTGTCAATTCTAATGTCGTGTTGATATTACTTGATAGCAGCATTATCTTATTCATTTCTTCATTCGTTTGTTTTACATCTTCATTGACTGGTTATGAATACGTGATTTGATAATAATAATTATTGTTAATGATACTGGTCATCGGCAGTCACATTGAAACTGAAGTGCAATTTATCAGCACACGAGCTTGTTGATGTCCTTTCGTCAGCCGCTGATATTTGTAATTCTTGTGTAGTGTTGAACGATAAAAGATTATTTAATGGGGAAAGACAACCACGAATGTAACGTTTATTCTTCTTCTTTTTAAAAAAT
>NC_134902.1:31874724-31879724 GCF_041734735.1 Babylonia areolata | reverse complement strand
CAGAAAAGGGACAGAGGGACAGACAGACAAGGGACAGACAAGGGACAGAGGGACAGACAAACAGACAAGGGACAGAGGGACAAACGACAGAGAGACAGACAAGGGACAGAGGGACAGACAGGGGACAGAGGGACAGACAGGGGACAGAGGGACAGACAGACAGACAAGGGTCAGAGGGACAGACAGACAGACAAGGGACAGAGGGACAGACAGACAAGGGACAGAGGGACAGACAAGGGACAGAGGGAAAGACAGACAAGGGACAGAGGGACAGACAGACAAGGGACAGGGGGGGAAAGACACAGACAAGGGACAGAGGGACAGACAAACAGACAAGGGACAGATGGACAGACAGAAAAGGGACAGACAAACAGACAAGAGACAGACAAACAGACAAGAGACAATGGGACAGACAGACGAGGGACAGACAGACGAGGGACATAGGGACAGACAGACAGACAAGAGACAAACAAACAGACAAGGGATAGACAGACAAGGGACAGAGGGACAGACAGAAAAGGAACAGAGTGACAGACAGACAGACAAGGAACAGAGTGACAGACAGACAGAAAAGGGACAGAGGGACAGACAAGGGACAGAGGGACAGACAAGGGACAGAGGGACAGACAAGGGACAGAGGGACAGACAAGGGACAGAGGGACAGACAGACAAGGGACAGAGGGACAGACAGACAAGGGACAGAGGGAAAGACAGACAAGGGACAGAGGGACAGACAAGGGACAGAGGGACAGACAGACAAGAGACAATGGGACAGACAGACGAGGGACAGACAGACAGACAGACGAGGGACATAGGGACAGACAGACAAGGGACAGAGGGAAAGACAGACAAGGGACAGAGGGAAAGACAGACAAGGGACAGAGGGACAGACAAGGGACAGAGGGACAGACAGACAAGAGACAATGGGACAGACAGACGAGGGACAGACAGACAGACAGACGAGGGACATAGGGACAGACAGACAGACAAGAGACAAACAAACAGACAAGGGATAGACAGACAAGGGACAGAGGGACAGACAGAAAAGGAACAGAGTGACAGACAGACAGACAAGGAACAGAGTGACAGACAGACAGAAAAGGGACAGAGGGACAGACAAGGGACAGAGGGACAGACAAGGGACAGAGGGACAGACAGACAAAGGGGCAGAGGGACAGACAGACAAGGGACAGAGGGACAGACAAAGGACAGAGGGACAGACAGACAAGGGACAGAGGGACAGACAGACAAGGGACAGAGGGACAGACAGACAGACAAGGGACAGAGGGACAGACAGACAAGGGACAGGGGGACAGACAGACAAGGGACAGAGGGAAAGACAGACAAGGGACAGAGGGACAGACAAGGGACAGAGGGACAGACAAGGGACAGTGGGACAGACAAGGGACAGGGGGACAGACAAGGGACAGAGGGACAGATAGACAAGGGACAGAGGGACAGACAGAAAAGGAACAGAGTGACAGACAGACAGACAAGGAACAGAGTGACAGACAGACAGAAAAGGGACAGAGGGACAGACAAGGGACAGAGGGACAGACAAGGGACAGAGGGACAGACAGACAAGGGACAGAGGGACAGACAGACAAGGGACAGAGGGACAGACAGACAGACAAGGGACAGAGGGACAGACAGACATGGGACAGAGGGACAGACAGACAAGGGACAGAGGGACAGACAAGGGACAGAGGGACAGACAGACAAGGGACAGAGGGACAGACATGGGACAGAGGGACAGACAAGGGACAGAGGGACAGACAAGGGACAGAGGGACAGACAGACAAGGGACAGAGGGACAGACAAGGGACAGAGGGACAGACAGACAAGGGACAGAGGGACAGACAAGGGACAGAGGGACAGACAGACAAGGGACAGAGGGACAGACAGACAAGGGACAGGGGGACAGACAGACAAGGGACAGAGGGACAGACAGACAAGGGACAGAGGGAAAGACAGACAAGGGACAGAGGGACAGACAAGGGACAGAGGGACAGACAAGGGACAGTGGGACAGACAAGGGACAGAGGGACAGACAGACAAGGGACAGAGGGACAGACAAGGGACAGAGGGACAGACAAGGGACAGTGGGACAGACAAGGGACAGAGGGACAGACAGACGAGGGACAGACGGACAGACAGACGAGGGACATAGGGACAGACAGACAGACAAGAGACAAACAAACACACAAGGGATAGACAGACAAGGGACAGAGGGACAGACAGAAAAGGAACAGAGTGACAGACAGACAGACAAGGAACAGAGTGACAGACAGACAGAAAAGGGACAGAGGGACAGACAAGGGACAGAGGGACAGACAAGGGACAGAGGGACAGACAGACAAAGGGGCAGAGGGACAGACAGACAAGGGACAGAGGGACAGACAGACAAGGGACAGAGGGAAGGGACAGAGGGACAGACAGACAAGGGACAGAGGGACAGACAGACAAGGGACAGAGGGACAGACAAGGCACAGAGGGACAGACAGAAAAGGGACAGAGGGAAAGACAGACAAGGGACAGAGGGACAGACAAGGGACAGGGGGACAGACAGACAAGGGACAGAGGGAAAGACAGACAAGGGACAGAGGGACAGACAGACAAGGGACAGAGGGACAGACAAGGGACAGAGGGACAGACAAGGGACAGAGGGACAGACAGACAAGGGACAGAGGGACAGACAGACAGACAAGGGACAGAGGGACAGACAAGGGACAGAGGGACAGACAGAAAAGGGACAGAGGGACAGACAAGGGACAGAGGGACAGACAAGGGACAGAGGGACAAACAGACAAGGGACAGACAAGGGACAGAGGGACAGACAATGGACAGAGGGACAGAAAAGGGACAGAGGGACAGACAGACAAGGGACAGTGGGACAGACAAGGGACAGAGGGACAGACAAGGGACAGAGAGACAGACAGACAAGGGACAGAGAGACAGACAGACAAGGGACAGTGGGACAGACAAGGGACAGTGGGACAGACAAGGGACAGTGGGACAGACAAGGGACAGAGAGACAGACAGACAAGGGACAGAGAGACAGACAGACAAGGGACAGTGGGACAGACAAGGGACAGTGGGACAGACAAGGGACAGTGGGACAGACAGACAAGGGACAGAGAGACAGACAGAAAAGGGACAGAGGGACAGACAAGGGACAGTGGGACAGACAAGGGACAGTGGGACAGACAGACAAGGGACAGAGAGACAGACAGACAAGGGACAGAGGGACAGACAGACAAGGGACAGAGGGACAGACAGACAAGGGACAGAGGGACAATGGACAGAGGGACAGACAAGGTACAGGGATACAAACAGACAAGGGACAGACAAGGGACAGACGGACAGACAGACAAGGGACAGACAAGGGACAGACGGACAGACAGACAAGGGACAGACAATGGACAGAGGGACAGACAAGGGACAGAGGGACAGACAAGGGACAGGGATACAAACAGACAAGGGACAGACAAGGGACAGACGGACAGACAGACAAGGGACAGACAAGGGACAGACAGACAAGGGACAGAGATACAGACAAACAGACAAGAGACAGACAAACAGACAAGGGACAGAGGGACAGACAAGGGACAGAGGGACAGACGCACACAGCAGACAAGAGTCCGTAACTGAAATCAGGTTTGATATGTCACACACAACAGTATCTCATAACAGGATCCTGTTGACAAATATGTTTTCTAAATCCTTTTTTTTTTTTTTTAATCTCCTGCAAAGAGTCTAATGTGGAGATTTTCCTTGGCTGTCATCAACTCTGTGTCGGCTGTTCTTCGAGTTCAAACCATTGTTTTAAAAGTGAAAAAGTACCGTGAAAGAAAAATGGACGAATTTGGAAAGAGAAACCTCAAGTGTAGGCCTAATAAAAGAAGGGCGAGACACACACACACACACACACACACACACACACACACATGTTTATGCTCATGTTTATGTTTCATTGTGTCTTATAAACTTTAAGGTTTTATGACAATAAAAAGTATTCGATTCTATTCTTTTCTGTTCTATTCACACACATTTTGATGAAAACATTGATCTTCATGCAAGGATACCTGGACACCTCACCCACACCTACAGCCCCCGCCCCTCTCTCCCCCCCTCACCCCTCCGCCCGCACACGCACACGCACACGCACAGAAACACACACACACACACACACACACACACACACACAGATCAACAGAACGAATCGCGATATTGGCGAACCCTGGCCGAGTCATTTCCTGTCAGTGACTTAACAACACTCACTGCAGTTGTGGCTCGTCTTGTTCTGGGTGTACCAGCTGAACGCGGTGGACAGAGGGCTTCTGTTCTGAGTCAGGTCGCACTTAGCCCCCGTCAGACACAGCACGAACTTCTGCAGTTTGCTGCAACAACACATGGGACACAGCATGAATTTCTGCAGTTTGCTGCAAGCACTCGTGGGACACAGCATGAATTTCTGCAGTTTGCTACAACGACACGTGAGACTGCATAGATTTTCTGCAGTTGGTTCCTAATGACACGTTGTTAGACAACATACATTCATGAAGTTTGTTGCAATGACATTCCAGACTGTATATTTTTTTCCCCTGCAGTGTGCTGCAACGACACGTGATATGAATAGACTGCTGCAGTGTGCTGCAACGATACGTGATATGAATAGACTGCTGCAGTGTGCTGCAACGACACGTGAGATGAATAGATTGCTGCAGTGTGCTGCAACGATACGTGATATGAATAGATTGCTGCAGTGTGCTGCAACGATACGTGATATGAATAGATTGCTGCAGTGTGCTGCAACGATACGTGAGATGCATAGACTGCTGCAGTGTGCTGCAACGACACGTGAGATGAATAGATTGCTGCAGTGTGCTGCAACGACACGTGAGATGAATAGATTGCTGCAACAACATGTGAGACACAGCATGAATTTCTGCATCTGGCTGCAGTGACATTCCAGACTGCAAAAAAAAAAAAAGAAGAAA
>NC_134902.1:31859724-31864724 GCF_041734735.1 Babylonia areolata | reverse complement strand
AGGGAAGGGGAAAAGGTAAGGGTGGGGGTGGGAGCGTGGCTGAGGGAGCCGGAAGGGGGTGGAGGACCATTGGTGATGGTGGTGGTGGTGATAATGATGATGATGGTGATGGTGGTGGTAATGATGATGATGGTGATGGTGGCGGTGGTACGGTGATAATGATAATGATGATGATGGTGATGGTGGTGGTAATGATGATGATGGTGATGGTGGTGATAATGATAATGATGGTGATGGTGGTGATAATGATGATGATGGTGATGGTGGTGGTGGTGATAATGATGATGGTGATGGTGGTGGTGGTGATAATGATGATGATGATGATGATGATGGTGGTGATAATGATAATGATAATGATGATAATGATAATGGTAATGATAATGATGGTGATGGTGGTGATAATGATGATGATGATGATGATGATGATGATTGTGGTGGTGATAATGATGATGATAATGATGGTGATGGTGGTGGTAATGGTAGGCGACGGACAGAGGACTCACCGCAGGAGAAGTTGTCTTTCATGTGGGTGTAGTAGGCATGGGCCAGGCTGAACGCTGCGGCGTCCTTCTCCTCAGTGCACGTGGCGTTCAGGGGGCTCAGGCACGTGCCCAGGGAGTCGATCGTCCTGATGGATATTTATATCTCTTTTTTTTTATCACAACAGATTTCTCTGTGTGAAATTCGGGCTGCTCTCCCCAGGGAGAGCGCGTCGCTACACTACAGCGCCACCCTTTTTTTTTTTTTTTTGGTTGTATTTTTCCTGCGTGCAGTTTTTATTTGTTTTTCCTATCGAAGTGGATTTTTTCTACAGAATTTTGCCAGGAACAACCCTTTTGTTGCCGTGGGTTCTTTTACGTGCGCTAAGTGCATGCTAGCACACGGGACCTCGGTTTATCGTCTCATCCGAATGACTAGCGTCCAGACCACCACTCAAGGTCTAGTGGAGGGGGGAGAAAATATCCGGGCGGCTGAGCCGTGATTCGAACCAGCGCGCTCAGATTCTCTCGCTTCCTAGGCGGACGCGTTACCTCTAGGCCATCACTCCACTGGAGGTGCCGCCCACGCAGCAGCATCCCCCGACCCCCGGAAATTATATGATAAGAATAAAAATGAAATGAGAAATGACTGGTAAAAAAAATACAAAATCATTTCTTTTAGATGATAACGATAATCATTATTATTGGAAAAAAAGAAAAAGTAAAATGAAAGGAAATGTGATAGTGGAGTGATGGCCTAGAGGTAACGCGTCCGCTTAGGAAACGAGAGAATCTGAGTGCGCTGGTTCGAATCACGGCTCAGCCGCCGATATTTTCTCCCCCTCCACTAGACCTTGAGTGGTGGTCTTAACGCTAGTCATTCGGATGAGACGATAAACCGAGGTCCCGTGTGCTAGCATGCACTTAGCGCCCGAAAAAGAACCCACGGCAACAAAAGCGTTGTTCCTGACAAATTTCTGTAGAAAAATCCATTTCGCTAGGAAAAACAAATAAAATTGCACGCAGAAAAAAAATATATAAAAATGGGTGGAGCTGTAGTGTAGCGACGGGCTCTCCCTGGGAAGAGCAGCCCGAATTTCACACAGAGAAATCTGTTGCGATAAAAAAGAAAAAATACAAAATACAAAATGAAATAATATGAAATGAAAGAAATAGATAAATAGATAAATGATTATAAATTAAAACGATTTAAAATTAAATGAATTTTTTTAAAATGATGATAAATACACACATACACACACACATACGCGCACGCACACACACACACACACACACACACACACACACACACACTCATACACAGATATACACACACGCACGCGTACGCACACACACACACACACACACACACTCATACACACACACACACAGATATATATATATATATATATATATATATATATATATACATGCATACATACATATATACTCGCAAGTGTTAAAGCCAGCAAAACAAATTGACGCACGTGCAATCAACGCTCTTCAAGTGGGAAATCAAACAGGACGTAACGTTCTGCGCGCATGTTGTCTGTTCCGTGACACCTGTCAATCAATCAATTCACCCGATCAATCAGTCAATCAATCAGCCGGTCAGTCAGTCAATCAGTCAGTCCCAGGTTTTCAGCGAGTCAGTTGATGACTGGTCTGTACACTAGTTACACTGACTTCATCAATGATAAGTGCATTTCCTGAATAATTAAAAAAACAAAAAAACGATAAGATAAGAAAACGAGAGAGGCAAGGCCTTCGAGACTCACTTGTGATACACTTTAAAAAAAAAATCCAAGCTTTTTATGTATTGAGTATAATTTCAAAATGTAATGTTTAAGATGAGAAAGGTCAGTTTAAAGCAAATTAAGTCCCCTAGCATTAATTACAGAGTAATTTCCCTTTTTTACTATCTGCACCAAAACGTTTGCGAAATAAATAAAACTTCCATGCTTACCGAAAGAAGTTCCTGTTTGAACAAAAAATGATAATGATGACTGCTCTTGTTGTTGGGTCAGAATATCAAATCAAAGTGCCATGTTTAGAGAATACAAAAAATATAAATGTAACAGTAAATGCAGTTTGCATATAATTAGGCTTCATTTTTCTTTTCTTTTTTGTGCCCATTCCAGAGGTGCAATATTGTTTTAAACAAGATGACTAGAAAGAACTGAATTTTTCCTATTTTTATGGCTAATTTGGTGTCAACTGACAAAGTACTTGCAGAGAAAATGTCAATGTTAAAGTTTACCACGGACACAGACACACTGACTGAAACCATTTATTGTCAGATTAACTGTTTGTTGTACTGACATTTTCGCAACCATTTGAATAAAATATTAACTGAGCAACGTAAGGAAATTCTGTTTTGAGGGGAAGGTATGATTTAAAAAAACAACAAACATATTTAACAAATCAAGTTACCAAATTTCATTAATATCATTATTTAAAAAAATATTCTAACGCACACACATACTCACATACGTGTCTCCCCCACCTTCTCCCTACATACATCCATGCATGCACACAAACGCCCATTCTAATTCCCCAACCTAATCCCCCCCACACACACACACACTCACACTGTCTCTCACTCTTTCTCATCAAATTAAGGTTTCGTAATGTAATCAAGACGACATATTACATGTTAGGGTCGAACAGTTCCACTTATTAGAATAATGGGAACTTTGCTGTACGAGTAAATCTGACGCTATCACCCAAAACGAAACACTACTTTGGATTAAATAAAACAGAGGGGAACCTCTGCAGCATAAAAAAAAGTGTGTGTGTGTGGGGGGGGGGGGGGATGAAACAAATTAGAAGAACCGACCAACTGGATGGCTTTTAATTAGGTCAACTGCGGTTTTTGTCAGAGACCAACCATTTTCTTTGCTAGGGTGAAAAACGCTGGACATGGCGAATGGAAGATTAAAGGATGTAATCATATCATGAAGAGGTTTGAAATGTAAATGTGTATCTGGACATTCGAACAAAAAATGTGGGATGTCAAGGGTCTTACCACAAATACATAGTGGTGACGGTTTCAAAAATCTGCATAACCATGCATTAGTTCTTAGCCTGTGTGTCAAGTTTCTTGTGGAAATTGATCCTGGGGGGTTAGTGCCTTTTCTTACTGGAAGAGAGAGATCCCACCAGATCTTCTTTTTTGAGTTTTCTAAGAACTGTTTCTGTCTGAAACTCAAGATATATGTTGAAAGAATAGTACAGGCTTCAGAAACAGAAATAGGAATATTGTAATTGACTGAAGCTGAATTGTTCGATGCCGCTTCCTTGGCACAAAAATCGGCCATTTCGTTGCCACGAAGATTAGAATGACACACAGACACACAGACACGCACACAGACACAGACACAGACACACACAGACACACACACACACACACACACACACACACACACACACACACACACACAGACAACCGAACACCGGGTTAAAACATAGACTCACTTTGTTTACACAAGTGAGTCAAAAATGAATAATAAAGAAGTAAATGGATGAAAACAATGAATGTTGCTGGATCTGCTTCTTCTTCTCCCCCCCCCCTCCCCCCTCCTCTCCTCCCTTAAGTCAGTGATCAGTCATTGGGAGGGGGGGTGGGGGGCTGCACACACACACAACCCACCATCCCCCCACCCCCAAACACACCAAAAGGACAAGGAGTTTACAACTGAAAATTACCCAACGCAAATTGACGGATTTCCCATTGTACTATCACAGACTGGTAACCTCTTTGGTGTCCCGTATAAAGACTGAACGCTTTCAAGACAAAGTTTAGTATATAAAAAAAAAGTTTATTGTGTATGTGGCAAACAAATCACACGAAATCGTATTTTGTTTCGGTGTGAAATTATTAACAAGGTTACTTTCCAAAGTCATGTAAAGTTAGAAACTTCTCAGAACAAAACAGAAAAGAAATAATGTCCAACCAACTTCTTTTGATTGAACTTGCTGAATCCCCGTTACATAGTCCAATAGGAGTGTATGTATGATGCGACCTTACCGATATTCGGTTTTAATTTCTATTATAGTTCATGATGTTAACACTCTCCATACGAACTGCGAAAGAGACGACGTTAACAGCGTTTCACCCCAGTTACCATCATCAAAATATTGCAAGCGGAAGGCTCTTATACTGAAGACGTGAATGTTGACAAAGAATACCACAATTCTGACGACGGAAGCTAAAGGTTGGGTCATTCAGACACCCACTGGACATCCGAGGGGTCTGTGTAGAGGAGAAGAGAGGACTGGCCGTACTGAGTGAGTTAATTGCTGTTACACAGATATTTACGACTTGTTGATTCCATTGTTCTAGATTATCCTTTCTCTGTGTATCCCCTTCAGTCCCCATCCCCTTACCCCAATCACACACACACAGTTTCAGTTTCAGTAGCTCAAGGAGGCGTCACTGCGTTCGGACAAATCCATATACGCTACACCACATCTGCCAAGCAGATGCCTGACCAGCAGCGTAATCCAACGCGCTTAGTC
>NC_134902.1:31847224-31852224 GCF_041734735.1 Babylonia areolata | reverse complement strand
CGTGCATGTTCCTCCAGCCGCTACACACACACACACACACACACACACACACACACACACACACACACACACACACACACACACACACACAAGCACAACCGACCTTATGGTATATATTATACACAGTGGAATAAAATAGATGGACCAGATATTCTTGAATATGGCCAGTAAATAAACGAAAGACCTCCTACACAACACAAATAATCTAGTGAGAAGTTGCTTCTCGTGCTAAAAGTTATTATGCTTTGTGCTTTGTGTACGTTGAAATCAAAAACACAGAGCCATGTTGGAATCACTTTTCTTGCCCCATCAGAGGCCCAGAGACAGGAACAGACTCACGTGTATCTATTGGTGTACCTATTGGTGTATCTGTTGGTGTACCTATTGGTGTATCTGTTGGTGTATCCATTGGTGTATCTGTTGATGTATCTATTGGTGTATCTGTTGATGTATCTATTGGTGTACCTATTGGTGTACCTATTGGTGTATCTATGTATCTATTGGTGTATCCATCGGTGTATCTATTGGTGTCTCTATGGGTGTATCTATTGGTATATCTATGTATCTATTGGTGTATCTATTGGTGGACCTATTCGTGTATCTATTGGTGCATCTATTGGTATATCTATGTATCTATTGGTATATCTATTGGTATATCTATGTATCTATTGGTGTATCTATTGGTGTATCTATTGGTGTATCTATTGGTATATCTATGTATCTATTGGTGGACCTATTCGCGTATCTATTGGTGTATGTGTTTGTGTATCTATTGGTGTATCTATTGGTGTACCTATTGTTATATCAGCGTCAAAACCCTCGCAAAAAATGACTTCAATGGGGCTCTTGAAAGCAGTGAAAATACATTTTCCTGACAAGGAATAAATGTGACCCCTGCATTTAGCATCAACTCTACACACATGTCCGTCACAGGAAACATAGTTCTGACATTACCGTACCGACAAAGCAGGTGCCTGACACATCAAGATATCCGGAATTGCACGTGCACTGCAGAGACTCCGTCTCTCCTACAGCCGCCACGTTCTTGCACACGGCGTTGTCCACACACTGTGTGGTACTGTCCACTGTATTGCATGCTGCTCCTGCCGCTATGTCTGCACACACACACACACACACACACACACACACACACACACACACACACACACACACACACGCACGCACGCACGCACACTCCCCACCACCACCACACACAGACACACACACAATCACCCCCTCCCACACAGACTCCCCCTCCCACGCACACACAGACACACACACACACACACACACACACACACACGCAGACACATATGCATGCACAAAGACATACATGCTTGTATGCACACACACACACACACACACACACACACACACACACACACACAATACCCATCACACAAAATAACACTGACATCCTCTACTAAACGTTGTTACAAGTTGTGCATTTATCCAGATTGAAATCACAGTTCTCTCCCTAGAGGCCCATTTAAAAGTGTGTAAGATGTCATATTGTGGCAAACCTTCAGAGGGGCCCTTTAAAGCAATGCAAATTAAAGTTTTTCGGTAAAATATTGAACACAGTGTAGGCTATACACATCACCTCAGAAGACCCACTACATCAACTCTACACAAAGTTCTGTCACGGGAAATAAAGTTCTAACATTACCGTACCAGCAACACAGGCGCCTGACGCGCCATGAAATCCAGCACTGCACGTGCACTGCAGAGACTCTGCCTGTCCTTCAGGTGCCACGTTCTTGCACATGGCGTTGTCCACACACTCTGTGGTACTGTCCACTGTCGTGCATGTTCCTCCAGCCGCTACACACACACACACACACACACACACACACAAGCACAACCGACCTTATGGTATATATTATACACAGTGGGAAAAAAATAGATGGACCAGTTATTCTTGAATATGGCCAGTAAATAAACGAAAGACCTCCTACACAACACAAATGATCTAGTGAGAAGTTGCTTCTCGTGCTAAAAGTTATTATGCTTTGTGCTTTGTGTACGTTGAAATCAAAAACACAGAGCCATGTTGGAATCACTTTTCTTGCCCCATCAGAGGCCCAGAGACAGGAACAGACTCACGTGTATTTATTGGTGTACCTATTGGTGTATCTGTTGGTGTACCTATTGGTGTATCTATTGGTGTATCTATTGCTGTATCCATCGGTGTATCTATTGGTGTACCTATTGGTGTATCTATTGGTGTATCTATTGGTGTATCTATTGGTGTATCCATCGGTGTATCTATTGGTGTATCTATTGGTGTATCTATTGGTGTATCTATTGGTGTATCCATCGGTGTACCTATTGGTGTATCTATTGGTGTACCTATTGGTGTATCTATTGGTGTATCCATCGGTGTATCTATTGGTGTACCTATTGGTGTATCTATTGGTGTACCTATTGGTGTATCTATGTATCTATTGGTGTATCCATCGGTGTATCTATTGGTGTCTCTATGGGTGTATCTATTGGTATATCTATGTATCTATTGGTGTATCTATTGGTGGACCTATTCGTGTATCTATTGGTGCATCTATTGGTATATCTATGTATCTATTGGTGCATCGATTGGTGTATGTGTTTGTGTATCTATTGGTGTACTTATTGTTATATCAGCGTCAAAACCCTCGCAAAAATGACTTCAATGGGGCTCTTGAAAGCAGTGAAAATACATTTTCCTGACAAGGAATAAATGTGACCCCTGCATTTAGCATCAACTCTACACACATGTCCGTCACAGGAAACATAGTTCTGACATTCCCGTACCGACATAGCAGGTGCCTGACACATCAAGATATCCGGAATTGCACGTGCACTGCAGAGATTCCGTCTCTCCTTCAGCCGCCACGTTCTTGCACACGGCGTTTTCCACACACTCTGTGGGACTGTCCACTGTATTGCATGCTGCTCCTGCCGCTATGTCTGCACACACACACACACACACACACACACACACACACACACACACACACGCACACACGCACGCACGCACGCACACTCCCCACCACCACCACACACAGACACACACACAATCACCCCCTCCCACACAGACTCCCCCTCCCACGCACACACACACACACACACACACACACACACACACACAAACACGCAGACACATATGCATGCACAAAGACATACATGCATGTATGTACACACACACACACACACACACACACACACACACACACAATACCCATCACACAAAATAACACTGACATCCTCTACTAAACGTTGTTACAAGTTGTCTATTTATCCAGATTGAAATCACAGTTCTCTCCCTAAAGGCCCATTTAAAAGCGTGTAAGATGTCATATTGTGGCAAACCTTCAGAGGGGCCCTTTAAAGCAATGCAAATTAAAGTTTTTCGGTAAAATATTGAACACAGTGTAGGCTATACACATCGCCTCAGAAGACCCACTACATCAACCCTACACAAAGTTCTGTCACGGGAAATAAAGTTCTAACATTACCGTACCAGCAACACAGGCGCCTGACGCGCCATGAAATCCAGCACTGCACGTGCACTGCAGAGACTCTGCCTGTCCTTCAGGTGCCACGTTCTTGCACATGGCGTTGTCCACACACTCTGCACCACTGTCCTTCGTCGTGCATGCTCCTCCTGGCGCTATTGCTTCAGCCGCCATGCCTGCACGCGCGCGCGCACACACACACACACACACACACACACACACATATATATATATATGTGTGTGTGTGTGTGTGTGTGTGTGTGTATGTGAGAGAGAGAGAGAGAGAGAGAGATTTCAAACGCCCACCCACATTCCTTACCACCACCACCACCACCACCAAACCCCATCTCACCCCAAGTTATAAATAGTTTTTATGCTTAACTCTCTCCATACGAACGGCGAAAGAGACGACGTTAACAGCGTTTCATCCCAATTACCATCATCAAAAATATTGCAAGCGGAACGCTCTTATACTGAAGAGGTGAATGTAGACAAAGAATACCACAATTCTGGCGACAGAAGCTAAAGTTTGGGTCATTCAGACACCCACTGGACATCCGAGGGGTCTGTGTAGAGGAGAAGAGAGGACTGGCCGTACTGAGTGAGTTAAAGTTAAAGCAAGACTGCTGTTTGAAGCTTCATGGACTTATCTATGGAAAACGAAGATACCTGGACTTTTAGCATCCTTTCTATCTATAACAGCATCATAACCTTCATCCAGTGACGGCCCTCCAGCCTTGTGGAGCAGTGTCCAGTTGATTTCATTTCTTTCTTTCTTTCTTCTTCTTCGTTTGTATGTATTTGACTGTGCTTTCATATCTGTGAAACTGCATGTTTGGTGCATTTCTGTTACGCATGTGTGGGTGTATGTGTGAATGTGTGTCTTCATGTTTTACATTTATTCGCTTATTTATCACCATTGTTGTCTTATTTATTTATTTATTTATTTTTTATTATTATCATTTTATTATTATTATTATTATTATTACTACTACTACCTTTTTCTATATTATAATTATTATTTATTTATTTATTTATGTCAGCTTATCTATTATTTATTCCCCCGGTTTTTTTGTTGTTGTTTTTTTTGTTTTTCTCAAGGCCTGACTAAGCGCGTTGGGTTACGCTGCTGGTCAGGCATCTGCTTGGCAGATGTGGTGTAGCGTATATGGTTTTGTCCGAACGCAGTGACGCCTCCTTGAGCTACTGAAACTGAAACTGAAAATCTTCGTTCGTGGGCTGCAACTCCCACGTCCATTTCCATGCACACGAGGCAGAAAACAGAACCCATGGCAACGACAGCGTTGTCGTCTTGCTAAATGGCTGTGTGTCTCTGTCTCACTCTGTCTCTCGCTTCCTCCGTTCTCTCTGTCTGTCTGTCGCTGTCTGTCTGTCTCTGTCTGTCTGCCTCTCGCTTCCTCCGTTCTCTCTGTCTGTCTTTCTGTCTGTCTCTGTCTCTGTCTGTCTGTCTCTGTCTCTGTCTGTCTGTCTCTGTCTGTCTCT
>NC_134902.1:31839724-31842224 GCF_041734735.1 Babylonia areolata | reverse complement strand
TACGTACACGTTCACGCCCACACACTCAAAACACACACAAACACATACACACACGCTTACTGTTCATTTGCTAGCACGATCACACATACATCCAACTTTTCATTCATCATGGCATGGCAGCTAGTGGACTGAGTACAAGCAATCTACTGGACTGAGTCCAAGAGGAGGAGGAGGAGGAGGAGGAGGAGGAGGAAGAAGAAGAAGAAGAAGAAGAAGAAGAAGAAGAGGTCCATCGATCACTGCGAGCTAGCAATGTGCAACAGATGTCCCTCATTGCACAATCTCTGCACCCACTGGTAGAAGTTATAATAAACAGGGCTTTTTTTCCCACCCTCCTCAACCCCCTGCAGGCCCCGCCCCCCCGCACCCACCCCCCTCTTCCACTCAGTCCTTCACCGTTCACCCTCCTCAACCCCCTGCAGGCCCCGCCCCCCCGCACCCCCCCCCTCTTCCACTCAGTCCCTCACCATTCACCCTCCTCAACCCCCTGCAGGCCCCCGCCCCCCCACACCCCCCCCTCTTCCACTCAGTCCCTGACCGTTCACCCTCCTCAACCCCCTGGAGGCTCCCCCCCCTCTTCCACTTAGTCCCTCACCATTCACCCTCCTCAACCCCCTGCAGGCCCCCCCCCCCCTGCATCCCCCCCTCTTCCACTCAGTCCCTGACCATTCACCCTCCTCAACCCCCTGCAGCCCCCCCCCCCTCTTCCACTCAGTCCCTCACCGTTCACCCTCCTCAACCCCCTGCAGCCCCCCCCCCCTCTTCCACTCAGTCCCTCACCGTTCACCCTCCTCAACCCCCTGCAGGCCCCCCCCCGCCCATCCCCCCCTCTTCCACTCAGTCCCTGACCATTCACCCTCCTCAACCCCCTGCAGGGCCCCCCCCTCTTCCACTCAGTCCCTCACCGTTCACCCTCCTCAACCCCCTGCAGGCCCCCCCCCCCCGGCCCCCCCCCTCTTCCACTCAGTCCCTGACCGTTCACCCTCCTCAACCCCCTGCAGGCCCCCCCCCCCCCCCCTGCATCCCCCCCTCTTCCACTCAGTCCCTGACCATTCACCCTCCTCAACCCCCTGCACCCCCCCCTCTTCCACTCAGTCCCTGACCATTCACCCTCCTCAACCCCCTGCAGACCCCCCCCCCCGGCCCCCCCCTCTTCCACTCAGTCCCTGACCATTCACCCTCCTCAACCCCCTGCACCCCCCCCTCTTCCACTCAGTCCCTGACCATTCACCCTCCTCAACCCCCTGCAGACCCCCCCCCCGGCCCCCCCCTCTTCCACTCAGTCCCTCACCATTCACCCTCCTCAACCCCCTGCAGGCCCCCCCCCCCCGCACCCCCCCTTCTTCCACTCAGTCCCTGACCGTTCACCCTCCTCAACCCCCTACAGGCCTCCCCCCCCGCACGCCCCCTCTTCCACTCAGTCCCTGACCGTTCACCCTCCTCAACCCCCTGCAGCCCCCCCCCCCCCGCACCCCCCCCCCTCTTCCACTCAGTCCCTGACCGTTCACCCTCCTCAACCCCCTGCAGGTCCCCCCCCCCCGCACCCCCTCCCCTCTTCCACTCAGTCCCTGACCGTTCACCCTCCTCAACCCCCTGCAGCCCCCCCCCCCCGCACCCCCCCCTCTTCCACTCAGTCCCTGACCATTCACCCTCCTCAACCCGCTGCAGGACCCCCCCCCTCCCCCCGCACCGCCCCCTCTTCCACTCAGTCCCTGACCATTCACCCTCCACAACTCCCTCCAGGCCCCCCCCCCCCCCTCTTCCACTCAGTCCCTGACCGTTCACCCTCCTCCCCCCCTCCCCACCCACCCCCGAAAAAAAGCTTGTCTGTCTGTCTCTCCCTCTCTCTTCCTCCCCTCCCCCCCCCCCCCCGCGCACCCCCTCCCCGTCTCTCTCTCTCTTTCCTTTGGACAAAACGCCCATATGTGTCCAGCCTAACTTGTCCACACCCCACAACCACACACATAAACACGCGCGCGCGTCTGCAGGCACGCACGCACTAACGCATGCGCACTTACACACACACACACACACACACACACACACACACACAGAGAGAGAGAACAGTTGTTTTATTTGACAAAGGCTCATGGAGCTTATCAGTCAAAGGGGGGACACAATGAACAAAGGGGACGGGAACATGCAATATCAAATACAATATTTAAGAGAAAAAGAATGTATACTGATCCACGTAATCAGTGTAGGAGAGAGAGAGAGAGAGAGAGAGAGAGAGAGAGAGAGAGAGAGACAGACAGACAGACAGACAGACAGACAGAGAGAAAGAGAGAGAGAGAGATAGAAAGAGAGAAAGACAGAGACAGAGACACAGAGAGAGGTAAAAATGTGATCTCATCACTGATCAAAATGTGTTCGTGTGTGAATGTCATGTGTGAAGCGCGCTTCAGGCGATGACGAAGTGCGCGATGAAAGATAAAAAAAAGAAAACAACAAAGGCACGTACATAGTGCACAGCTTGCTGTAGGGGCAGCTAGCTTGTGAT
>NC_134902.1:31832224-31834724 GCF_041734735.1 Babylonia areolata | reverse complement strand
TTCTTTCTTTCTTTTTCTGTTCTTTTTTTAATATATTTTTTTTTACATTTCCTCATAAATGAATAATGCAATAATCACAAGGGTGTTCTATCATAACACAGACCATATTTCATTTAGATAATCAAACCAGGAAGTTGCGCGCGCGCGCACACACACACACATGCACACACACTCTCTCTCTCTCTCTCTCTCACACACACACACACACACACACAGAGGCGAGACAGACAGACAGACAGACACAGACAGTGACAGAGAAATTGAGCTCCTGAATAAAGATCAAAATGTAAACCTCAATGTCGTGTGTAACTGTGTTGACTTTGTACATTTTTACGACACTTAGTCTTAAATTTGTATGTATTTTATTATAAATCATGGTGAGCCCTATCTGAGATGGGGGTACTGCGCTATATAAGCCTACATTTTATTACTACTATTATTATTATTATTATTATTAAACAACCTCTGTTATAAGAAACAGACTTCAAATAACCCCCGGACATCAACGGTCTAGGTCGGAAGAAGAAACTTTCAATATAAGAGAGAAACAAACAAACGAAATTCCTCCCCCATTTCGCCCAGAACTTTTTCATTACTGGAATGAATCCAGCGTATAGGCGATTACTTGAACATTGGCACTATCGCAACACATTATCCATAGTAGTGATGGACAGCGTGCAGTCGTCCGTGTGTGTGTTAACATTAGCATCAATGCGCACGGTCGTTGTTTTTTCTTTTCTTTTCTTTTTTTTTCTTCTTCTTTTTTTTTACGAGGTTGTATGTAGAATATTGATCAGTAACAGTTTTCCTAATGGGCAAAAACACATACACACACATAAACAAACACACACGCATACACGCCCGCACGCACGCGCGCGCGCGCGCGCACACACACACATACTTATGCACACACACACACATACGCCCGCCAGCACGCACGCACACGCACACACAGACACACACACACACACACACACACACACACACACACACACACACACACACTTATGCACACACACACATACGCCCGCACGCACGCACGCAAACAAACACACACACACACACACGTCTGCACGCACACACACACACACACACACACACACACACACACACATACACACACACACACACAATACACGTCTGCACACACACACACACACACACACACACACACACACACACACACACACACACACACACAATACACGTCTGCACACACACACACACACACACACACACACACACACACACACACACAACACACGTCTGCACACACACACACACACACACACACACACACACACACACACACACACACACACACACACGTACACACACACCAGATAAGCTCTTTAATGGATGGGAAATAGCTTTCCAGATTTCAGATTATACATTATTGAATTTTCGGCACACAAGATATGATCAGTGAATAAATCGCGTCTGTAAATGAGAGTACAAAGTTTGTGAATCATATAATAATGATTTTCATAAATCTTACTGTAGCGGGGAATGGAATCTGGTGGGTATGTAAAGTTACTGGTCTGATCATTTGGCAAGCATGTTTGCCTGTCTTGTCATGTACAATTGCACGCTTCATCTTTTGGCTGCTAGAAATGAACACACAGTACGAAATTTTGCTAATTACTTATACAAAGCATTCAAAATAAGAGAAAAATTGCTGTATCTTGAATACATATATGTATGTTTATGTACGCATGTGCATGTATTTGTGTACCAATGGTTGTGATTATTTCAGTGTGTATGGGTTCCTGTATACAGGTACGCGAGTTTAGGTGTATACTCATATGTATGTGGGCATAGATATGTATGTATGTATGTATGTATAGTGTGTGTGTGTGTGTGTGTGTGTGTACGTATCTCGGTTGTTGTTTTCTTTGTCTTTTCGTTGTTGTTGTTGTTGTTGTTGTTTTTAAATTTCCTCATAACTCGAGTGTGTGTGCATATGGGAGATAAGATTTGCATATATTTTATATTTTGCGATTTCTTTTTGTTGCGAAATATGGTGTACTTATTATACTGAGTTCACAACCCCTTCAAATGGGGCTTTGGCCCCCCCCCCCCCCCCCCCCCCCCCCCCCCAAATCCCCAGCCATCATCTTTTCTGTTTTTGATAAATTGTCTAAAATAGAGTAGTGGAAAAGATAAATGAAATAACACACACACACACACACACACACACACACACACACACACACACACACACACACACATACACACACACACACACACACACACACACGTGAATGAACGCGAGACCATCAAAAGACACTGAAGAACTCCACATAAATCCTTTGTTGCGATAAATAGACAAACAAGTAAACAAACAAGCCAACAAACAAAATAGATAGACAGACAGAATAGATTAATAAACAAACCAAACCAAAATAGATAAAATAAACAAACAACATAGATAAACAAATACATACATGACCAGAACACCTGTGGATGTAAGTAATTAACTAATCGACTAATCAGGGAT
>NC_134902.1:31807224-31819724 GCF_041734735.1 Babylonia areolata | reverse complement strand
GTGCGACAACATGCCTATGTAACGTCAACAGTACAGTTCAAAATGCTTTGCTTTGCAGCATCAGTTGCTTCGAAATATTACAGCAGTGGCAGAGTGGGGAAAAAATGCTGGCATGAGCCAGCAGTTTCACACTCGTAAAATGAGAGAGAGAGAGAGAGAGAGAGAGAGAGAGAGAGAGAGAGAGAGAGAGAGAGAGAGAGAGAGAACGAACGAACGAACGAACGAACGATTTATTCAATATAAGGCCATTGCCCCATTTGAAGGGGTTAAACAAAAGTAAAGAAAATTTTCTACCTTATATAATGTTATGAATATTGTTAACATACAAATAACATACGGACACAAAAGTATTGCGTTAACAAGTAAATACTCAGATTCCAAGAGAAAAACAACAACAAAACGAACAAGCAACAAAAAGCAATCGTCTTTGCCTTACTCTCTGACATCGAACAATTCTGTTGCGTTCTCACGCCTCTTCAAAGCTTTGTATATATATATAGAGAGAGAAATTTATCATTAAGATGAGAGAGAGAGAGAGAGAGACAGAGAGAGAGAGAGAGAGAGAGACAGAGACAGAGAGACAGAGAGACAGAGAGAGACAGAGACAGACAGACAGACAGACAGACAGACTGACTGACAGACAGACAGACAGACAGACCTGAGGCAGATGACAAAATTAAAGACAGATCAACAGTGTTCCATCCCCAGCTGTTCTGAAGAGCCACAAAACTGTTATTACTGTTTGTTTTTTTGTGTTGTTTTGTTTTTTGTGTTTTTTTTACAATCGCTTCCACCACTTTAGCTCTGACAATAAAAGACTGAGTTCACTCCGCAGTTGACACACCTGGTGCTGTTGTAATTAGCAAGTCATGTCCTCTGCCTGTGTGGTGTTAATTTGGAAGCTGCAACTATTGCCGTTGGCGAATGTGGACATGCCATACGCGTGGTTGCACAGATTTGCTTTTTGTTCTCAACTGTTGTGGACTTTCATTAAGCTTAGCTGCGGGTGTATGTATATATGTATATGTATGGCCAACTACTATTTCGTGAATAACAACCTATAGTGCTGCAACCACACACACACACACACACACACACACACACACACACACACACACACACACACACACACGCATCTCTCTCTACACACACACACACACACACACACACACACACACATATATATATATATATAGAGAGAGAGAGAGAGAGAGAGAGAGATCACAGAGAGAGAGAGAGATCAGAGAGAGAGAGAGAGAGAGAGAGAGAGAGAGAGAGAGAGAAATAATGATGATGATGATGTTTTATTGAAGAAACACATAAGATTCATTTCAATGCCGAGTTGGGGAATAGGTCATTCAGCGTTAAAAAAAAAAAGAAGAAGAAAAAAGAAATCATTTTCAAGTAGACAAGACATTGTCATGAAGCATAGCAAAGGACGATTCACCCTAACATCACGAGTATCAGAATGGAACGCTGCGATGCAGCTTGGAAGCCAACTTCAGCGTGTACGCTCTGAGCGCAATTTAACTCACTCAGTACGGCCAGTCCTCTCTTCTCCTCTACACAGACCCCTCGGATGTCCAGTGGGTGTCTGAACGACCCAACCTTTAGCTTCCGTCGTCAGAATTGTGGTATTCTTTGTCAACATTCACCTCTTCAGTATAAGAGCCTTCCGCTTGCAATATTTTGATGATGGTAATTTGGGTGAAACGCTGTTAACGCTGTCTCTTTCGCCGTTCGTATGGAGAGAGTTAAAAACTCTGTGCAGAAAGCGAGAAAGCTTTGACACGGTCTCGTCGTCATCAGCTCCCATCAGTGCAGACAAATTATGAGTCTCGGACTCAACCGAAAAGAATTCGTTGCGTAAAGCTACATAAACTGAACAGACAAACAAAACATGGTTTTCATCTTCGATTTCAAGCTTATACATTGGGCATAGTATCTGCTGAGGGGATACATCTGCTCGGTACCGAAACCTATGAGAGTTAATTAATGGGTGAAAAACCAAATCTGAATTGAGCATATGCAATCTTGTCCACATATGACTCAACCTTGAATATCATTTTGAACTGGGCGTAAAATTCAAAGCGTTGGCTTGTCTGTTTCCCTTCCTCCCATTCCCGTAAGACACTACTGACCAATCAGAGAGAGAAGAAGAAGAAGAATAGAGAGATGGGGGGTGGCAGTGGAGGGGGAGGGGGGGGGGGGGGGTAGTACACAGGAAGAAAATCAGTCAGATACAGAAATAATTATGTATAAAAAGAAAAGGGAGGGATTGTTCAGGAAAATGCATCTTTGTCTGTCTGTCTGTCTGTCTCTCACTGTATCTTCTCTCTCTCCTCCCTCTCTCTCTCTCCTCTTTCCCCCCGTTCTCTCTCTCTCTCTCCCCCCTCTCTCTCTCCCCTCTCCCACCTTCTTTCTCTCTCTCCCTCTCTCTCCCTCCCATTTCCCCCCGTTCTCTCTCTCTCTCTCTCCCCCGTTCTCTCTCTCCCTCTCTACCTCTCTCTCTCTCCCTCTCCCCCTTCTCTCTCTCCCCCTCTCTCTCTCCCTCTCTCTCCCCTTCCCCCCGCTCTCTCTCTCTCTCCCTCTCTCTCTCTCTCTCCCCTCTCCCCCTTCTCTCTCTCTCCCCTCTCTCTCTCTCTCCCGTTCTCTCTCTCCCCTCTCCCCTTCTCTCTCTCTCCCCCTCTCTCTCCCCTCTCTCTCTCCCGTTCTCTCTCTCCCCCTCTCTCTCCCCTCTCCCCCTTCTCTCTCTCCCCTGTCCTGAAATAACTCCGAGGACAGTGTTTTAGGGCCGACTCCAGAGGAGTGATGACTATGCTTGGGGGGTCATTTTTGGAGGTGCTATCCCCGGCACTCCACATGCTGTCAGTCGTCGGAAGTTCCGATGTGTTAACTGTTGTGTGGGCCAAGCGGGTTGATCAGAAAAAGAAACGGAAGTGAACGGGAAAAAAGGCTAAAAAAAAAAAAAAATCATAATAATAATAATAATAACAGGTAAATGTCAATGATTCTGTTTTCTGTTTACCACCGATTGATTGTGGAACGTACGTTTCTTGTATGATTTGTATTTATATTTGTATTTCTCTTTATCACAACAGATTTCTCTGTGTGAAATTCGGGCTGCTCTCCCCAGGGAGAGTGCGTCGCTACACTACTGCGCCACCCTTTTTTTTTCATTTTTTTTCCTGCGTGCAGTTTTATTTGTTTTTCCTAAGTGGATTTTTCTACAGAATTTTGCCAGGAACAACCCTTTTGTTGCCGTGGGTTCTTTTACGTGCACTAAATGCATGCTGCACACGGGACCTCGGTTTATCGTCTCATCCGAATGATTAGCGTCCAGACCACCACTCAAGGTCTAGTGGAGGGGAGAGAAAGTATCGGCGGTTGAGGCGTGATTCGAACCAGCTCGCTCAGATTCTCTCGCTTCCTAGGCGGACGCGTTACCTCTAGGCCATCACTCCACATGATCGATAATTTTTTTTTTTTTAATGTATGATTTTGCGACCAGCTCCTTGGATTCAACTTGGCAAAGTTAACAAGGAAAACTGATCTCAACTACTGAATGACAAACACATGCTGCACATTAGATTACATATATCTTTTTTCTAAGATTACCAGTCCCTACAGAGAGTCCTGACAGAGACAGACAGACAGACAGACAGAGACACACAGACAGACGGAGAGAGAAGAGACTGACCTGCAAACATCAAGCAGATGATTGTGAAGATGCGAATTAACTTCATCTTGAGGAGTGTAGAGTTGTCCTTATTGATCGGAGGATCCAAGCTCGTTCAACCAAGCAGTCACTTTCGTTGGCGTGTCTTTCTCTCTTTCTCTGTCTCTCTCTGTCTCTCTCTGTCTCTCTCTCCCTCTTTGTTGCGTGTTCCCTGTTCAACAGGAGATTGATTTTTTTTTTTTTCGCTGAGTTTGGTATTCGCGAAATGATAAATAGATGCAGCGATAATGAATAGTTCGCATATCTATTAACAATCTGTCACGTGGAATATTTGGAGAGAGTGGGGGGGTGGGGGGGATGGCGGGGTGGGGAAGGGGGGAGGGAGAGAGAGAGAGACAGAGAATGACACAAAACAAGACAAGACAAGACGAGACGAGACAAGACAAATTTATTATTTCTGAGGATGGTAGATCAGCATTGGTGCGTTTGTTTGTTTGTTTGTTGTTGTTGTTATTTTGTTTGTTTGGTTTGCTGGTGGTTGTTTTTTTTTGGTGGTTGGGGAGGGGGGGGGGGTATTTTACATCCAGCCCCCACCCTAGATAGGGTCTGCACTACTCACTTTTAGATGATAAAGGCTTTGGCATGGATATAAAAGACTCTCTCTCTCTCTCTCTCTCTCTATATATATATATATATATATATATATGTGTGTGTGTGTGTGTGTGTGTGTGTGTGTGTGTATCTACAGCCTACAGCCTCATGACACAGCTGTCGATTTCTAACAGAGAGAGGACATGGGCTCTCAAGGTAATGGCAGAAACAGCAGAAAAGAGTTTTAGCTGTTCCCCAACTCAAACTAGGCGTTCGATGGCTTAGTGGTTAAAACGTCTGCCAGAAAAGGTGACTCAGTCCTGAAGTGGCGACCACCCTGGAGGCGCGGGTTCGAACCTGCTCAGGACCAGGAAATAAAAAAAACACGAAAAGGCGGCAATACAAGGGCATCCAGGAGACATGACCTGGGTGCGGCCCAGCCCCCTTAGAGTGTAAGGTCCGAAACACTTGACTGAGGGGGGCTTCTTCTCTGAAGACCTTGTACTATCCAGTTCTGCCTAGAGTGTTCTTGGTTGTTTTTTATCCATTATATATATATATATATATATATATATATATATATATATATATATATATATATATATCAGAAACTAAGAATAATGTTTGTGGGTTAGGAAGGGACGTGAGAAGAAAAGGGGGAGAGTGAGGTCGAAGGAAGGAAGAGAGAAAGAGATAGAGGAGGCATGAATGAATGAGCTATTGACATGTACCAAACATATTGCATGAAACGTATATCGATAGATAGATAGATAGATAGATAGACATACATCAAATAAAAGTACTGTGAATGACGATGCACACAATGTACTGAAAGAGAATCACACATCAGTGAAGTGAGAAAATGCATTTTTCATTGGAGCATGATTACAATGATGTAAAAAAAAATTTAAAAAAAACATTGTCGAGAGAGAGAGAGGAGAGGAGAGAGAGGAGAGAGAGAGACGAGAGAGAGAGACGAGAGAGATAGTGAGGAGAGAGAGAGAGGAGAGAAAGAGGAGAGAGAGAGAGAGAGAGCGAGAGAGAGAGAGACGGGAGAGAAGAAAGAGAGAGAGAGGAGAGAAAGAGGAGAGAGGAGAGAGAGAGAGAGGGGAGAGAGAGAGAGGAGAGACGGGAGAGAGAGAGAGAAGAGAGAGAGAGGAGAGAGAGAGAGAGAGAGCTAGAGAGAGAGAGAAGAGAAAGAGGAGAGAGAGGAGAGAGAGAGAGGGGGGAGAGAGAGACGGGAGAGAAAGAGGAGAGAGAGAGAGGAGAGAGAGAGGAGAAAGAGAGAGAGAGGAGAGACGGTGATGGCGCTAGAAGGGTTGGGTGTAGATGAAGAGAGGTGTAGAACAAGAGAGATGTGAATCAGTTTTCAATACATCATGTACCAGTTGGTGATCATCTCAACATGCCTTGTATTAGTTTTTGACTCACTTGTGTAAACAAAGTGAGTCTATGTTTTAACCCGGTGTTCGGCTCTGTGTGTGTGTGTGTGTGTGTGTGTGTGTCTGTGTCTGTGTCTGTGTCTGTGTGTCTGTGTGTCTGTGTGTGTCTGTGTCTGTGTGTCCGTGGTAAACTTTAACATTGACATTTTCTCTGTAAATACTTTATCAGTTGACACCAAATTAGGCATAAAAATAGGAAAAATTCAGTTCTTTCAAGTCATCTTGTTTAAAACAATATTGCACTTCTGGGATGGGCACACAAAAATTTAAAAAATGAAGCCTAATTATATGCAAACTGTGATATTTATATTTTTTGTATTCTCTAAACTTGGCACTTTGATCTAATATTCTGACCCAACAACAAGAGCAGTCATTATTATCTTTTTTTTTTTTATTCAAACAGGAACTTCTTTTGCTAAGCATGGAAGTTTTATTTATTTTGCAAACGTTTTGGCGCAGATAGTAAAAAAAGGGAAATTACTCTGTAATTAATGCTAGGGGACTTAATTTGCTTTAAACTGATCTTTCTCATCTTAAACATTACATTTTGAAATTATACAGAACACATTTTAAAGATTAGATTTTTTTTTTTTAAGTGTATCACAAGTGAGTCTTGAATGCCTTGCCTCTCTTGTTGTTGTTGTCGCTGTTACACATGCAAAACAAAATCTGTTTTTGTTTTCTTTGTCATAGGAGACAAAAGCACACGCGTACTGATTGGCGGGAGGTGGGGTGGGGTAGGGGTAGGGGTGCGAAGAAGAAGAAGATAAAGGAGAAAGAATTCTACTTCAAAGACATTCCCCAGTCTTTGACAAACACGATGCACGAGCATGTCTTGGTGATGATGAATCATCACGCTCCTTGCAAAAACGTACGTGTAACATACCTGCATACCTATATTTCATCAATATATTGTGGGGCTGCCTACAACGATCCATAACATCGCCATACTTGTGTATACATACATCGCATGAATGCGTACATGATTACTTAACCCCCCAACCCCTTACACCCTACACACACACACCCACACACACACACACACACACACACACACACACACATAATCATCGCCCAGGTTTTTAGTCACTAATGTATAATGTCACCCCCTCCACACACACACACACACACACACACACACACACACACACACACACACACACACACATACACATACATACATACATACATAATCATCGCCCAGGTTTTTAGTCACTAATGTATCTTTTGTTCAGATTTACTGTCATTGTGCCTGTGCGAAAATTGCGTCGTGCCTGTTTCTACGCTTTGCTGAGTCACGAACTAAAATGTCGCAATACATTCGACATGATATCGCCCCCTCCCCCCCTCTCTCCCTACCATCACCGCCTCCCCCTGCTCCTCCCGCATGTTAAGCAGGATAGTCAATCTCCAATCAATAATGATTAAAGCAAAATGGTAAAGCCATGTGAATGAAATATCATAGATTTTGAATACTCATACTTTTATTATTTGTCGATATACACATATACGAGTATATATATATATATATATATATATAGAGAGAGAGAGAGAGAGAGAGAGAGAGAGAGAGAGAGAGAGAGAGAGAGAGAGAGAGAGAGAGAGAGTGAGACATATAATTTATATAATATATATATATATATATATGTGTGTGTGTGTGTGTGTGTGTGTCTGTGTCTACATGTTATTTGTATGTGTAATATTATGATAATGTGTGTATATATATATATATGTATACAGATAGGTAGATAGATATATAGAGAGAACAGATAGACAGACATATAGATAGATACATAGACAAACAGACAGACAGACAGATAAATACATAGATACGTAGACAGACAGACAAACAGACAGACAGATAGATAGATATGCTCTTCCTCATCTACGTTTGTGTCTCACGAAGCATTATTTGTTTGTTGTCGTTGTTTTAAGGGGATTTCTTGTTGTTGTTGTTGTCGTTGTTTTAAGGGGATTTCTTGTTGTTGTCGTCGTTGTTTTAAGGGGATTTCTTGTTGTTGTTGTTTTAAGGGGATTTCTTGTTGTTGTCGTTGTTTTAAGGGGATTTCTTGTTGTTGTTGTTGTCGTTGTTTTAAGGGGATTTCTTGTTGTTGTCGTCGTTGTTTTAAGGGGATTTCTTGTTGTTGTTGTTTTAAGGGGATTTCTTGTTGTTGTCGTTGTTTTACGGGGATTTCTTGTTGTTGTTGTTTTGAGGGGATTTCTTGTTGTTGTCGTTGTTTTACGGGGATTTCTTGTTGTTGTTGTTGTCGTTGTTTTAAGGGGGTTTCTTGTTGTTGTTGTCGTTGCTTTAAGGGGATTTCTTGTTGTTGTTGTTTTAAGGGGATTTCTTGTTGTTGTCGTTGCTTTAAGGGGATTTCTTGTTGTTGTCGTTGTTTTACGGGGATTTCTTGTTGTTGTCGTTGTTTTAAGGGGATTTCTTGTTGTTGTCGTTGTTTTACGGGGATTTCTTGTTGTCGTTGTTTTACGGGGATTTCTTGTTGTTGTTGTCGTTGTTTTAAGGGGATTTCTTGTCGTTGTTGTTTTAAGGGGGTTTCTTGTTGTTGTCGTCGTCGTTTTAAGGGGATTTCTTGTCGTTGTTGTTTTAAGGGGGTTTCTTGTTGTTGTCGTCGTTGTTTTAAGGGGGTTTCTTGTTGTTGTCGTCGTTGTTTTAAGGGGGTTCTTTGTTGTTGTTGTTTTAAGGGGATTTCTTGTTGTTGTTGTTTTAAGGGGGTTTCTTGTTGTCGTTGTTGTTTTAAGGGGATTTCTTCTTGTTGTTGTTGTTTTAAGGGGATTTCTTGTTGTTGTCGTTGTTTTAAGGGGATTTCTTGTTGTTGTTTTAATGGGGTTTCTTCTTGTTGTTGTCGTTGCTTTAAGGGGATTTCTTGTTGTTGTTGTTTTAAGGGGATTTCTTGTTGTTGTCGTTGTTTTAAGGGGGTTTCTTGTTGTCGTTGTTTTAAGGGGATTTCATGTTGTCGTTGTTTTAAGGGGATTTCTTTTTGTTGCCGTTGTTTTAAGGGGATTTCTTGTTGTTGTTGTCGTTGTTTTAAGGGGATTTCTTGTTGTCTTTGTTTTAAGGGGATTTTTTTGTTGTTGTCGTTGTTTTAAGGGGATTTCTTGTTGTTGTTGTCGTTGTTTTAAGGGGATTTCTTGTTGTCTTTGTTTTAATGGGATTTCTTGTTGTTGTTTTTGTTGTTTTAAGGGGATTTCTTGTTGTTGTTGTCGTTGTTTTAAGGGGATTTCTTGTTGTTGTTGTCGTTGTTTTAAGGGGATTTCTTGTTGTCTTTGTTTTAAGGGGATTTCTTGTTGTTGTTGTTATTGTTTTGAGGGGATTTCTTGTTGTTGTCTTTGTTTTAAGGGGATTTCTTGTTGTCGTTGTTGTTTTAAGGGGGTTTCTTGTTGTTGTTGTTGTTTTAAGGGGGTTTCTTGTTGTTGTTGTTTTAAGGGGATTTCTTGTTGTTGTTTTAAGGGGGTTTCTTGTTGTTGTTTTTGTTTTAAGGGTTTTTTTTTGTCGTTGTTGTTTTAAGGGGATTTCTTGTTGTTGCTGTTGTTTTAAGGGGATTTCTTGTTGTTGTTTTAAGGGGATTTCTTGTTGTTGTTGTTGTTTTAAGGGGATTTCTTCTTGTTGTTGTTTTAAGGGGATTTCTTGTTGTTGTTGTTTTAAGGGGATTTCTTGTTGTTTTAAGGGGATTTCTTGTCGTTGTTTTAAGGGGGTTTCTTGTTGTTGTTTTAAGAGGATTTCTTGTTGTTGTTTTAAGGGGATTTCTTGTTGTTGTTGTTGTTGTTTTAAGGGGGTTTCTTGTCGTTGTTGTTTTAAGGGGATTTCTTGTTGTTTTAAGGGGATTTTTTGTTGTTGTTGTTGTTGTTTTAAGGGGATTTCTTGTTGTTCTTGTTGTTTTAAGGGGATTTCTTGTTGTTGTTGTTGTTTTAAGGGGATTTCTTGTTGTTGTTGTTGTTGTTTTTAGGGGATTTGTTGTTGTTGTTGTTGTTGTTGTTTAAGACACACTTTAAGTTCATTCAGCGCTGAAGGTGTAAGTTCTTGGTGCATGAAATATTTTGATTCTTAGTGTGTGAAATATATGTAATATAAGAATGTGTTGCAAACGCAACAAGATCCGAAAGACGATCTCTTTATGCGTTAGGGCAAACATGCTCGCTCATTGTCTTGATTTGTAAATATAACCAAGCGCGCACTTGTGTGTGTGTGTGTGTGTGTGTGTGTGTGTGTGTGTGTGTGTGTGTGTGTGTGTGTGTGTGTGTGTGTGTGTGTGTGTGTGTGCGCGCGCGCGCGCGCCATCTTCTTCTTCATCCCCTCCTCTTCCTCCTACTACTTCTTCTTCTTCTTCCTCCTCCTCCTCATTCTTTTTCTTAATTCTTCTTAACTCTTTCCATACGAACGGCGAAAGAGACGACGTTAACAGCGTTTCACCCCAATTACCATCATCAAAATATTGCAAGCGGAAGACTCTTATACTGAAGACGTGAATGTTGACAAAGAATACCACAATTCTGACGACGGAAGCTAAAGGTTGGGTCATTCAGACACCCACTGGACATCCGAGGGGTCTGTGTAGAGGAGAAGAGAGGGCTGGCCGTACTGAGTGAGTTAAGCTTATAACCTTAATTCCTGCCTGAGTCAAAATTTGAGGAAAAAGAAAACTGTACCTATTCCTAAGAAAAGGCCAGGGAGCTATAGGCGACAGCCTGTATGTAGGTGTGACAGGTGTGAGTGATGGAAATCGAAATCGGCCGTCATCACCGCTAACACACCTCGCCTCTACCGACAGCTCACAATGGCCGCTACTGTTCACAACGTGTATCAAACCGATAACACTGGGGATGAATCCTTGTCGATGTTAATACATTATTTTATCATACGTACATACATACATATATATATATATATATATATATATATATATATATATATATAGAGAGAGAGAGAGAGAGAGAGAATTTTTAAAAATTGAAAATGAAACAACAAAAGTATACCAAGTCCTTTTTTTTCAGTCAGAGATTCTATATATATGTTCCGCGTGGAATCTGCCATGTAATCTTGTTAATAGTAGTTTCTGTGTTTTGGTTGTTTTGTTTCGTTTTCGGCTTTTTTTTTCTTTCCTTTTTTTTTCCTTCTTTTTTTTCGTTTTCGTCTCCCCCCCCCCCCACCCCCCCACCCCCTCCCCCCCCCCCGCAACATTTAGATAAATTAGCAACAACATTTTTTTTTTTTACCAACAAACTTTTCTTGATGTTTTTCTGCAGTGTGAATGAATGACATAAAAACATGTCATTCGGATGAGACGATAAACCGAGGTCCCGTGTGCAGCATGCACTTAGCGCACGTAAAAGAACCCACGGCAACAAAAGGGTTGTTCCTGGCAAAATTCTGTAGAAAAATCCACATCGATAGGAAAAACAAATAAAACTGCATGCAGGAAAAAAATATTTTAAAAAATGGGTGGCGCTGTAGTGTAGCGACGCGCTCTCCCTGGGGAGAGCAGCCCGAATTTCACACAGAGAAATCTGTCGTGATAAGAAAAAAATACAAATACAAATACAAAAAGAATGTCATCGGACCATTGACACTTCTGCTCCATCCTTGTATTTGTTTAAATCTGATCTCTCCTTTTTCTTTTAGAATTCCGACATGGATTTTATCTCAATGTTCTGCAACACTTTTCGAATGATATAAGTAGTCTATTGAAATAACTAGGTTTTATATTTTCATTTTTGATGTTGGTTTGATTCTTGGTCACAAACTACAGCATTTTTTCAGTTTGGAATCATGACTTGTGAAAACTATCCTCAAATTTTGATTTTAGTGATTGCCGTGTGTGGTGTTTTTTTGTTTGTTTGTTTGTTTGTTTGTTTTTGGGGGGGGTTGTTGCTTTTTTTTTTTTTTTTTTTTTTTTGCTTTTTTGTTGTTGTTTGTTTGTTTTGTTTGTTTTTTGGGTGTTTTTTTTTTGTCATATACTTTGTTTCAAACTGAGTTGTCGATACCTATGCCTTCGTTTCGACGTCATTTTAATTGAAGATGTCAATGCCAATTATCTTTTTTTTCAACGTGTTTTTTGGTGGGGTTTTTTGTTGTTGTTTTTTAGGGGCGGGGGGGTGGGAGTGCGGGGGGGTTGTTTGTCTTTTGTTGTGTGTGTGTGTGTGTGTGTGTGTGTGTGTGTGTGTGTGTGTTGTTGTTGTTGTTGTAAAACATGGATTACTGCTTCCAATGAAACTGAAAATCCAAATGAAATATATCAAGTGTTCAAAACACAAGAAATAGAATTCCCCAACGACCTTGAAGAGAGGTCACGATCAAGGTCATTCAGAGCATTTGTCACTGTATATTTGTCAGTCATATGTCTATGGGTTTAATGAGCATTTCTCCTGGGGGAAGCAACGGCGACTCACGAACGTAACATTCCACGTCATCTTTCTTTGGATTAAGGGTTTGATTAATAGTTTGGGTTTCACATTCATCCAATAAACCCGGAAATTTTCAAGGTTCGATTTTTTTGTTTTTTGTTTGTTTGTTTTGTTTGTTTTTGTGTGTGTTTTTTTGCACGTTCTGAAAAAGTTCTGGCGTTCTAGTGTGTGTGTGTGTGTGTGTGTGTGTGTGTGTGTGTGTGTGTGTGTGTGTGTGTGTTTTTCCCCAAGCAGATGTAGAATCTGTGCTTTGCTATTTCTAATGTGTGCTATGTTTAACCTGCGTTGATTTGCTACGATCGCGTTGGCTCCAGTATGTAGATAAACCTTATTTTGGGATGTAGAAGTTTTTTTAGCATTGTTTTAGTATT
>NC_134902.1:31799724-31802224 GCF_041734735.1 Babylonia areolata | reverse complement strand
GTGCTCTTTGGGGGAAATGAAGGTCTGATTTTAAACTGATCTCGGCAGTATTTCAATTTTCAACTCTTGTACTTCTCAAGATATACATTGCTAATGCAAGTTTCATCTGTTCTTCAAAGGGGAATTTCTTTTTATTTCTGTGTACATGTGTTTTAAAGTTGAAGCATGAACTGGAACATCAATAGCAAGCTTATATGCTTTACTACCCACACTTTGTAATTTCTTTAACATGTATTTTGGTGCAGAAAAGAATACACCTCGTGCATGGGTTAGCTTTGAGCGTACTAGCGATGTTGCTAGGTGGATAAGTACAGAGGTATCCTGACCCCAGTGTTGACTGCTAACAATCTTTAATAAGTTGAGGCTTTTTCTAGCCTTTGTCAAGAGGTATTCCAAGTGTAAACTCCATGTCAGTTTTGATGTGAGATATACGCCAAGGAATTTTACTACTTGTTTATATTCAATCACTGACCCACCTTTTCTGAAAGTAGGTAATGTATCTGGGTTACAGCCAGGATTAAACAGAACCATGCAAGATTTTTCTGGCTGCAGAGTCAATCCATTTTCTGACGTATAGTTAATCAGCTTATTCAGTTCTTCTTGATATAGCCCCTTTTCATAATTGATTGATCTTATATTTTGTTTCTTCGTTTCATCCATATGCATATATTGTCTGCATATTGTACCTTTTCTACATTATTTGACAAACATTGTGAAAGATCGTGAGCCAAGATGTTGAAACGTATTGGCGCATTTGTCAGATTTTACTGCACTGCATTTGGGAATAGGCGCGTCAGCAGCAGATAAAACTGCTTCTGTGAATTTGATAGTAGCCCACTCACAGTCTGGGGCAATAACAGGGAAATAAGCGACAGGTCTATAGCCGTTGCAGTGTGCCGCGATATGATTATCAGGAATTCTGGTTACACTACCGTCATTTAGAAGATATAAAGATGAATCCACTTCATTTTCAACACAACGATTGTTAATGGCCATTTTGCAGTCGTTGTCCCAGAATGGGGAATGGGCATTGACATCACCGGCTATTAACCATTTTTCATTCTGGTCCTGTAGGATTCTGTGTTTTGATTGTCAGGACCTTTGGGTAGGTATACCGAAGCTACGTTTATTATGATCTTCTCGTTAAACTAAATCCTGACTGCACATGCATTTATATTATCTATGTTGGTAGACACAGGAAGCTGGATCCCATGAAACATCAACTATTCTATACAGATAGCTGTACCTATTGATCGATCCTTGTTCATCCTCTGACTGGAATATGGGTGGATAGCAAAAATTATGTAGTTTAGGGATTTTTGCTTCGCTGACATTTAATGACGGCAAAATTAACACATGATAGTTAATTTATGAAAGATGCTGTACAAGGTTAGGTAGATTTGTTGAAACAGATCTGCAGTTCCACTGCAGTACTATGTCTGTCTTACCATTTTTTGTTATCATATTAAATTTGTCCGTTTGGTATCTACTGAAAACATAAAACTAAAGAATAAACGTCGTGCACTGGCGAAACAGTCTACTGCTTTTGCGTAAATAAACTGAGCAGGTAAGTCAGCATTCATGTCCATGTGTCATGAAGAAAGAAGAAAAATAACCAGTCCGGTCTTTTCTGAGCATAGTATACGAAACAAACATGGCGCAGCCTGTTCTCCGGTCAGAAAGTGAGACTGTTTGGGAAAGAATTGACTTGCATCACTGACGCATCTCTCTCTCTCTCTCTCTCTCTCTCTCTATCTATCTATCTATCTCTGTGTGTGTGTGTGTGTGTGTGTGTGTTGCTTTGGCGGCGAAAAAGTGCAAGTCACCATCTTCCATAAGCGTTGTTCTAAGCAAGAAGCCTGTTTTGCAAAATGTCGTCTCTGTTCTACTGGTGTCGAGGGTAGTAGGGAGACCAAAACGGTGACTGCCAAGAATTATATAATTCATGTCCTGTTGTCCAGGTGGATAACGGTGGTTGTGAGGGAAGGAGCTGTTGTTCAGCGGAGGTTGGAGGGGGGGGGGGGCGGTCTGCTAGACTTGGCTGTTTGCTGCTGGACCGTCGGAAGGAGTTTGTGGAACGTCTGTGTCTTGTGTCTGTGGGTTTTTTTGTTTTGTTTTTGTTTTTTTTTTTCTTTCTTTCTTTCTTTTTCCATGGCAAGAAATGTGAATGACGCCCCAGGTTGCCAGCCAATATGCTTTAGCCCCTTTCTGTTGGATGAATTGTGTCTTTCATGAGGGTTTTAATTGTTAACTAACATTTCGATCTTCGTGTGAAAGAAAGGAAACTACTTCGTCGTCAAGCAACACAGAGAAGTTATAAGCTTATGCACTGAAAAGTCCTCTCTTCACTGGTAGGTCGGGTGCTGTGAGAGAAGCTGCTTTGCTGATAATCACTGAAGCTTTGAGCCACCTTTTGACTCACTTGTGTAAACAAAGTGAGTCTATGTTTTAACCCCGTGTTCGGTTGTCTGTGTGTGTGTGTGTGTATGTGTGTGTGTGT
>NC_134902.1:31787224-31794724 GCF_041734735.1 Babylonia areolata | reverse complement strand
GGCGGGGTAAAAACGGTCATACACGTAAAAGCCCACTCGTGTGCATACGAGTGAACGCAGAAGAAGAAGAAGAAGAAGAAGAAGAAGAAGAAGCCCCCAAGGCAGGCTACAGCACTAAGAGCCAGTGCCATCTTGCCTCTCAGTTTGGGAGTCAAAGTCCTTCACAAGACTAAGCTGTGAAAAATGACTTCCCGTTGCCATGGAGAAACCACTGATCATGCAGGCCTCACTTTGCTGTTGGCCCAGCTGTAAGCTGATGTCAATCTGTGATATAAGCTACCTATGCAGAAGCTCAAATACGCACGTTAACTCACTCAGTACGGCCAGTCCTCTCTTCTCCTCTACACAGACCCCTCAGATGTCCAGTGGGTGTCTGAATGACCCAACCTTTACCTTCCGTCGTCAGAATTGTGGTATTCTTTGTCAACATTCACCTCTTCAGTATAAGAGCCTTCCGCTTGCAATATTTTGATGATGGTAACTGTGGTGAAACGCTGTTAACGTCATCTCTTAACAGGAGAGAGTTAAAGGTCGTGTAATCTAAAACTCATATACGCACGTGAAAGATAATCCATGTCAGCATTTTGTGGGTTAACGTAACAAGAGCATAACCAAGATGCAAATCCCCGAAACGGAGTATGGCTGCCTACATGGCGGGGGTAAAAAAAAAAAAAAAAAGAAACAGTCATAAAAGCCAATGTGTACATACAAATGAACGTGGGAGTTGCAGCCCACGAACGCTGAAGGACAAGAAGAAGAAGAAGAAGAAGAAGAAGCCCTAAACATCAACAGTGCTGCAGACAAGGATGCCCAGGTCGTTTTTTTCCATCTGATGCTACGTCATCACTTGAAGCAGCCGCTTCTGGTATGCTGCCACAACTAAGAAAGGTAGTGAGCAGCCCCAAGTGCCCCAGAGTCACGCTACACTGGGCTCCATCACACCACACTGTGGACTACACCAGTTGTGAAATGCTTTTTATTTGAGAACATATGTTTATTACTCTTGTTTAATCAAGTAATCCGCGTGTGGGGGGTGGGGGGGTGCTGATTATCTGGTTGTGGTTTTCCGCAATTTATCTTTATTCTTATCTTACCTGTCTATTATAATCAATGTGCAGTATAGTAGGGTATGTTTTTAATTATATTCAAATAATGTTTCTTAATTCTTTCTGTTTTTACATTAAGAATACTAGTTATTACCTGCAGTGTGTGGATGTTATGTATGAAACGATGTATGTGATATTTTTTACATTTGTATCTTCGTAATATTCGTAAAAGCTGTTGTTGACTTTTACAGTTATGGTCCCCATGTTGTTTACTTGTCTATGTTGTCATAATGCACCTGACCAAATTTCTCCAGTTGGAGATAATAAAGTTATTCTTATCTTATCTTATCTTATCTTATCTTATCAAGACAGCACAGCTGGGTGCGGGAAGCGACTGGGAAGACGATGCAGCAAGACATACAGAGATCTGCAGGGATCCTGTCGCCTCGCTAAGACAATCCCACAAGGAACTGTTGAGGGGAGAAAACAGGGGGAAAGAAGAAAACAGAAAACAGAGGGAAATAAGAAAACAGAGGGAAAGAAGAAAACAGAAAACAGAGGGGAAAAAAACAGGGGAAAAGAAGAAAACAGATGGAAAGAAGAAAACAGAAAACAGGGGAAAGAAGAAAACAGAAAACAGGGGGAAAGAAGAAAACAGAAAACAGGGGAAAAGAAGAAAACAGAAAACAGAGGGAAAGAAGAAAACAGAAAACAGAGGGAAAGAAGAAAACAGAGGGAAAGAAGAAAACAGAAAACAGAGGGAAAGAAGAAAACAGAAAACAGAGGGAAAGAAGAAAACAGAAAACAGAGGGAAAGAAGAAAACAGAAAACAGAGGGAAAGAAGAAAACAGAGAGAAAGAAGAAAACAGAAAACAGAGGGAAAGAAGAAAACAGAGGGAAAGAAGAAAACAGAAAACAGGGGGAAAGAAGAAAACAGAAAACAGGGGAAAAGAAGAAAACAGAGGGAAAGAAGAAAACAGAAAACAGGGGAAAAGAAGAAAACAGGGGAAAGAAGAAAACAGAAAACAGGGGAAAAGAAGAAAACAGAAAACAGGGGAAAGAAGAAAACAGAGGGAAAGAAGAAAACAGAAAACAGAGGGAAATAAGAAAACAGAGGGAAAGAAGAAAACAGAAAACAGAGGGGAAAAAAACAGGGGAAAAGAAGAAAACAGAAAACAGGGGAAAAGAAGAAAACAGATGGAAAGAAGAAAACAGAAAACAGGGGGAAAGAAGAAAACAGAGGGAAAGAAGAAAACAGAAAACAGAGGGAAAGAAGAAAACAGAAAACAGAGGGAAAGAAGAAAACAGAAAACAGGGGGAAAGAAGAAAACAGAAAACAGAGGGAAAGAAGAAAACAGGGGGAAAGAAGAAAACAGAAAACAGAGGGAAAAAAGAAAACAGAAAACAGAGGGAAAGAAGAAAACAGAAAACAGAGGGAAAGAAGAAAACAGAGGGAAAGAAGAAAACAGAAAACAGAGGGAAAGAAGAAAACAGAAAACAGAGGGAAAGAAGAAAACAGAAAACAGAGGGAAAGAAGAAAACAGAGGGAAAGAAGAAAACAGAAAACAGGGGAAAGAAGAAAACAGAAAACAGACGGAAAGAAGAAAACAGAGGGAAAGAAGAAAACAGAAAACAGGGGGAAAGAAGAAAACAGAAAACAGAGGGAAAGAAGAAAACAGAAAACAGGGGGAAAGAAGAAAACAGAGGGAAAGAAGAAAACAGAAAACAGAGGGAAAGAAGAAAACAGAAAACAGAGGGAAAGAAGAAAACAGAAAACAGAGGGAAAGAAGAAAACAGAGAGGAAAGAAGAAAACAGAGAGGAAAGAAGAAAACAGAGAGGAAAGAAGAAAACAGAAAACAGAGAGGAAAGAAGAAAACAGAGAGGAAAGAAGAAAACAGAGAGGAAAGAAGAAAACAGAGAGGAAAGAAGAAAACAGAGAGGAAAGAAGAAAACAGAAAACAGAGAGGAAAGAAGAAAACAGAGAGGAAAGAAGAAAACAGAAAACAGAGAGGAAAGAAGAAAACAGAGAGGAAAGAAGAAAACAGAAAACAGAGAGGAAAGAAGAAAACAGAGGGAAAGAACAAAACAGAGGAAAGAAGAAAACAGAAAACAGAGAGGAAAGAAGAAAACAGAAAACAGAGAGGAAAGAAGAAAACAGAGAGGAAAGAAGAAAACAGAGGAAAGAAGAAAACAGGGGAAAAGAAGAAAACCCAAGACACCCACGCGCTCCCACAACCACGTAATCACACACACACACACACACACACACACACACACATATATATATATATATATATATATATATATATATATATATAGGCCCGGCGCTTCCTTTTTTGAAGAAATGTCTGGGTTTGCTCCAATGTACCTTTTATTTACCTGTGTGCTAGCTGAATCGGTAGCGTAAGCACCACTTACTTGGAGTTGTGTACCTTGTGAATGGAGAGAGTTACCACTCTTTACTATTTGTTAATTATATATATATATATTAATATATATTATATATAAATAATATATAATATATTATAATTATATATATATAATATAATAATTATATTTATTAAATTAATATATTCTACATATATATATTTATATATATATAATAATATATATATATATATATATATATATATATATATATATATATATATACAGGCATACATACTTTCGATAACCTCCCCCACCTCGCTTTATTTTCTTTCTTTATTTATTTTGTTTTATTTTAGTAAATTTTTTTAAAAACTTATTTATCATTGATTTTTTATTTCATTTTTCATATTATTGTTATTATTTATCGTTTTATTTCTCTGATGTTGATTGTGTAATTCGGTAAGTTAGGTTTTAAGGAACTTATTGTTTGACAGGAGAAGAAAATAGACAATTACAGTTCTTTAGGCTCTGGGCGAAACCTGGCATGGTGAAATTTGCATCATAACATGTACGTCATGGTGTGCTTGCGTCATAATAGCTGCGTAAGAGTGACCCTGGTAACATGTAAACAACTTATCCCTCGAGGAAGGAACGTGATCGTTCCGAAGATTTGGAATATTTGACAGACTGGTGTGTTTGTTTTTCTTTCTTGTTTCTGTGTGTGACCAAGTGACCAGCCATATTGCGTACACAGAAGTTTCTGATGCAGTCCGATCAGAAAGAGACAGGAGTGTCGTACTAAGGGACGCAACCTCTGATAGAAAATCAACTGCTCTTGGGCAAATTGATTGTTTCCCTGAAGTGTATTCCTATGCCGCTGCGACGATGACTTGTGAGAGGGATGGATGAATAGATAGACAAATGCGTACATACATACATACATACATGCATGCGTACATATGCGATTACGAATCTTTATTTTATTTTTTTTTAAATTTTTTTCCTTATTAGGCCATCACGAAAGGGTGCATAGAACATCAAGCACAGCACAGCCACACAAAAAAAAAAATAATAATAAGTCTCAGTTTCAGTTTCAGTAGCTCAAGGAGGCGTCACTGCGTTCGGACAAAACCATATACGCTACACCACATCTGCCAAGCAGATGCCTGACCAGCAGCGTAACCCAAAATAATAAGTCACAGAAGGTGATATTTGAATCATATTGTTAAGACAACACATTATCACTGAATTCAAATGCGTTGTTTAAAAAAAATTGTCAAATTCTGAACCTCACTATCTCCAACAGATGATATCAGGAAACTTAATTTAGAGGCAGATGGATATCGGCAATAATCATTTATAGACGGGCGCAATAGCCGAGTGGTTAAAGCGTTGGACTGTCAGTCTGAAGGTCCCGGGTTCGAATCACGGTGACGGCGTCTGGTGGGTGAAGGGTGGAGATTTTTCAGATCTTCCAGGTCAACATATGTGCAGACCTGCTAGTGCCTGAACCCCCTTCGCGTGTATATGCAAGCAGAAGATCAAATACGCACGTTAAAGATCCTGTAATCCATGTCAGCGTTCGGTGGGTTATGGAAACAAGAACATACCCAGCATGCACACCCCCGAAAACCGAGTATGGCTGCCTACATGGCGGGGTAAAAACGGTCATACACGTAAAAAGCCCACTCGTGTGCATACGAGTGAACGTGGGAGTTGCAGCCCACGAACGCAGAAGAAGAAGAAGAGGCAATAATTATTTCAAAGGAATAAACTTTTGTCTGATACCACTAAGAGCTGGACAACGCAAGACAAAATGCAACTCGTCTTCATTGCATTCTTTACATAATAGACACATCAAATTACTGAAACGATGTACAGTTGAATTTGGTGTCATGTATGGAAATCTAGTCGTTATACATTTCATGTCCATAGTTGACAAAAGACAAGATTTTACTCAAATAGTATTACAAAAAAGTTCTATATATGTTAAATCTGTCACTAGTCTGAATAGGCTTGTGCACTTTGTGCCATCCGCAGTCAGTCAAGCGTTGACGAAAAATAGTAATGAATACATCAACACAACCAACAGCCTGGTTTATCTATACATCACTATAATATATATATATATATATATATATATATATATATAAAGAAGAAGAAAAACAATCAAACAAACAATCACGCGCATCATAAACCCAGTTCGTCTTTTACTCTAGCATTTGATTAATGTAACATTTCATAGGCTTTACGAGGTAACCGAAACTATTCCGTCTGCAAACCAATAACCAGTACACTGAACAGCAGAAGATACATACACTGGATATCAGCCAGTTTTACATTTTACCAGGTCCTTAGATGTATAGATGTCTGATCGCAGAAATGTCTTTAAGTGTACAGAGTTACAGTTCACAGAAGCTTCATTTAGCTCTCTTTTTTTTTTTTTAACAAACTGTACAATGGTCTACACTTGTGAGTCAAATGTTTTAACAATAAGTTTCAAAGAAATGGTATCAAATGATGAAATGTTTTGCATAATACACAATCAGACACTTTAGCCCTGCTGGTATGATCTTTGCATGCAGTAACAAAAATTAAACGTATTCTTACAATATATTCCTAGATACTTATACACCTTGACTACAGGCATTGTAACGCTATCGTACATCCATGTTTCCATCATACCTAGATGTCCGCCTTTTCGAAAAACAATAGTGTTACTTTTACTCATGTTCACCTTTGATTGAAGTAATGATACAATGTGTTGTAAATCATAAAGTTGTGTTTGTAATCCATAGCAGTTTCAGACAACAAAACAATGTCGTCGGCCAGAAGAAGGATGAATACTTCAAAAGCATCACAGGAAAGTCTTGCACTGTCTTCCATTGTTTAATACTAAAAAAAACAGAGAAAATGATATAGGGCTGCATATATCTCCTTGTTTAACTCCAGTCGTATTATTAATTGAATCTGTTTGTTGAGCCCCACACTTCATCCTATATTTTATATTGTCATACATACTCCTGATACATTTTAATAGTTTACCCCTTACACCATTTTGAAAATAAAATAGGCCCAAACAGATTCTGGTCTGTGGAGTCAAATGCCTTCTCAAAGTCTTTGAAGGCTACATACAGCTTGCGACTGAGAGAAATCTGTTTCTTTACTAAAGGTAAGAAATTGAATATATGATCACCCCCGAGTATGGCTGCCTACATGGCGGGGTAAAAACGGCCATACACATAAAAGCCCACTCGTGTACATACGAGTGAACGTGGGAGTTGCGGCCCACGAACGAAGAAGAAGTAGAATATATAATCTATCGTTGAACACTCCCCTTTAAACCCAGCTTTATGTACCTGTGACGTTTACTTATTCCTGTAGGAGAGAGAGAGAGAGAGAGAGAGAGAGAGAGAGAGAGAGAGAGAGCTCTGAGCTCAAAACTCAAAACGTTTGTATTCAAGGATGAAGATTTTAGGCATGGCCTATTCTTCCAGCCTGTCCTTGTTGTCCAATCAGACTACAGTGTGACGGCAATGTAGCCAACCAGGAGACTGGCCAGCACAGGCAGGAAGCTGGTGTGAAGGGAGAGAGCTGAATTTTCAGGTTTACTGTCTGCAAAAAACAAACAAAACAAAAATCTAAATAAACGATGAAATAAAATAACAAAGAAAGGATTGACTCACCGGATTCTAACGTTAATGCTTATATTGTTTAGTTATATTGCACTTTTCTCGAACAACAAGAAGACCCAAAGCATGTTACCACATAAATTATCTACAATGACTCCAGTTAAAGACATTTAAAAGCAACAAAGTCGTGAGAATGAATTGTACATAAAACTGTACACATATAATGAATGGCGTGACTGAGCAACACGCAAAATCTATTTAGCAACAACTAAACAAGCGGTAAGAAGCTTATTACGAAAACCCACACAAAAATAATTCAGAATACATATAATTCTATACGACACTCAATACATTATTCTTCTCTCCACCACACACCTAACATGTTAAAACAAACGTGCACACGAACAATGTATAAGCGAAAACAATCCACCACCATTCAAACAAGCACAGG
>NC_134902.1:31762224-31772224 GCF_041734735.1 Babylonia areolata | reverse complement strand
CAAATCCATATACGCTACACCACATCTGCCAAGCAGATGCCTGACCAGCAGCGTAACCCAACGCGCTTAGTCAGGCCTTGAGAAAAAAAGGTGAATAGATAATAGATAAGCTTACATAAATAAATAAATAAATAAATAATTATAGAGCATGGCTCCTTCTCTGTACAGATGTCAGCAGGTCTTCAAAGGGTCCTGTTGATGGTTGATGGTTTGGCTCACTCGTTCATTGATGATGTGATCAGTGCATCTGATGATTATGTAGTATCTTGCGATAACACCTCGCACTCAACGCTTGAATTCCTCTTCCAGATCCGTCGTGGGGGGGTCCATGTCTCGATTGCATTCAGGGAGATTAGATGTACAAATGGTCTGCAGGAGTCTGCTTTGTGTTTTATGGACATGTTGCTGCAGGTTTCAGTCTGGACAGTACTGATGTTGTCGTCTTTGCTTCCCTTGAGAGGATTCCTGATTTGGGTCCTTCATTGCTGATGACGGATTCCAGGTCGGTGAAGTACTGAACAATTGCTGTCTTCTGTCCCTGGACATTCCTGCTGATATAAATGTTCCAAGCCTTTATATACTCTTTTTACATTTCCATTCCTCACACCCCAGTGTTTGAAGAATCGAATTTGGGGTTTTCACACTTCGCTTTAAAATCTCAAAGAACACTAATTAGACACAATTTCACGAGAGAGAGAGAGACAGACAGACAGACAGAGACACAGAGAGAGAGACAGAGAGAAAAGGAGACTGACCTGCAAGCATCACGCAGACGGTAGTGAAGAAGAAAATGACACTGAAGTTCATCTTGAGAAGAGTACAGTTGCCGTCAACCAAGCGGTTCAGCAAACAGTCACTTTCGTTGGGGTGTATGTCTCCCTCTTTGTGGCTTGTTACCTGTTCGACAAGAAATGTTGGACCTTAGACAGTTCATGCATTCTTCCCCTTAACCCGCTCCCTCGTTGAGTTTGCTCTTATGATTTTTTTTTTCTTTTTCTTTTTTTTTCGCTTCCAGCTTTGCGGGGACATCTCGTTGTTTTCTGAGGCACCAAGGGCCTAATATCTTTGCTTCTTTTTAATCACTGTCCTTCGTTATTGCTTCTCCCTTCCTCCCCCCCCTCCCCGCCCCCCTGTCTCTATGGAAACAGGACTGTGTGTGGGAGAGGGGTGGGAGGAAGTAGCACTATGCGTGTTTTCGTCCCTCCACTATGTTGTTCGTCCCTCCACTGTGTTGTTCGTCCCTCCACTATGTTGTTCGTCCCTCCACTATGTTGTTCGTCCCTCCACTATGTTGTTCGTCCCTCCACTATGTTGTTTGTTCGTCCCTCCACTATATTGTTCGTCCCTCCACTGTATTGTTCGTCCCTCCACTATATTGTTCGTCCCTCCACTATGTTGTTCGTCCCTCCACTATGTTGTTCGTCCCTCCACTATATTGTTGTTCGTCCCTCCACTATATTGTTCGTCCCTCCACTATATTGTTGTTCGTCCCTCCACTATATTGTTCGTCCCTCCACTATATTGGAGTGGAGTGATGGCCCAGAGGTAACGCGTCCGCCTAGGAAGCGAGAGAATCTGAGCGCGCTGGTTCGAATCACGGCTCAGCCGCCGATACTTTCTCCCCCTCCACTAGACCTTGAGTGGTGGTCTGGACGCTAGTCATTCGGATGAGACGATAAACCGAGGTCCCGTGTTCAGCATGCACTTAGCGCACTTAAAAGAACCCACGGCAACAAAAGGGTTGTTCCTGGCAAAATTCTGTAGAAAAATCCGCTTCGATAGAAAAAAACAAATAAAAGTGCACGCAGGAAAAAATACCAAAAAATTGGGTGGCGCTGTAATGTATCGACGCGCTCTTCCTGGGGAGAGCAGTCCGAATTTCACACAGAGAAATCTGTTGTGATAAAAAGAAATGCAAAACAAATTGTTCGTCCTTCCACTATTTTGTTCCTCCCTCCACTATATTGTTCGTCTTGTTTTGTTTTGTTGATTGAACATTTTCAGGGTTGAACTACTAGACTGGTCTTTGATGTCTTAGAATATACTGTGGCATTCCTGTGGTAAATTTGAAAAAAGTGCTCAACATTCTAGAATATTGTTGGGGGGTGTAATTTAAAATCAGTTTCAGGTTCTTCCTTTGTTGTTGTTGTTTTTGAGGGGTTTTTCGTTGTTGTTTGGTTTTTGTTTTTGTTTTTCTCATAAAACATTTTATATCTAACATTTTCATTTCATCATTTTGTGCTGGATATGCATTGTGCTTCTTGCTAGAGTAAAATCTCTGATGCAGTGGGTTGCTAATCTTAGAAATTTTTTTTTTAATTTTTATTCAGCTTCGTGTTTGAAATGAGTAAATAATTTAGGAATTACATTCTCCTTCATTCAGTGATTTCGTACTTTTTCGATAGAGTACTTTGCTTTAAGTGCTGTAAGTGACTTTCGTTCCTTTTCTTTTCTTGTTCAGTGCTGGCACTTCCTTACTTTGAGAGAGAACAGAGATTATTTTCAGATGAGAAATTTGACTTGTAAAGTGGACAAGGAAGGAAACTTGTTATTAGAGACCCTGGTGCTACTGGAAAGTATTATTGATAATGCCACTGAGAAAGAGCAATGACGTATTGATAGAAACGCTCAGACAGAAAGAGAAGGGGGAAAAAGCTGAATCAGAAGCTAGACTTGCACGAGAAAAAGCTGAATGTGAAGCGAGATTTTCTTTGTTTTTTTACTGGTTCGTGGGCTGCGATTCCCACGATCGATCACTCGTATACACGAGTGGACGTTTACGTGTATGACCGTTTTTATCCCCGCCATTTAGGCACATGTATTCCGTTTTCGGGGGAGGGTGGTCGGAGGGATGCATGCCGGGCATGTTTTTGTTTCTGATTAACCCACCAAACGCTGTCATGGATCACGAGATCTTCAACGTGCGCATTTGATTTTCTGCATGCGCATTATGGGGGTTCAGGTACTAGCAAGTCTGCACGTCTGTTGACCTGGAAGATCGTAAAAATCTCCACCAGGCGTCGTGACGAGGATTCGAACCCGGGACCCTCAGATTGGAAGTCCAACGCTTTAACCACTCAGGTGTTGCGTCCGTCGATGCAGGGACTGAGACTGAACTCAGGAAACCCGAACTTTAACTCTTTCCATACGAACGGCGAAAGAGACGACGTTAACAGCATTTCACCACAATTACCACCAACAAAATATTGCAAGCGGAAGGCTCTTATACTGAAGAGGTGAATGTTGACAAAGAATACCACAATTCTGACGACGGAAGCTAAAGGTTGGGTCATTCAGACACCCACTGGACATCCGAGGGGTTTGTGTAGAGGAGAAGAGAGGACTGGCTGTACTGAGTGAGTTAAAGTCAAATGTCTAATCCCACTCACGATTCCTCAGTTCTGTCTAACAATGGGTCCAACAGTATTCCACGCCTTCCTGTTTTTCGCAAAACTGTGGACGTGACTGATGCGGGTTTTTTTTCTTTTTTTTAATATTTTTTTTTCTTTTTTCTCAAGGCCTGACTAAGCGCGTTGGGTTACGCTGCTGGTCAGGCATCTGCTTGGCAGATGTGGTGTAGCTTATATGGATTTGACCGAACGCAGTGACGCCTCCTTTAGGTACTGATACTGATACTGATACTGCATTGCATTGAGACCCGCACTGCTGTGTCCCGTTGGGAAAAAGAACAATGAATAATTTTTCGGCTTTTTTGCAATGGACCACTGGACTTAATCTTTCGTGAGCAGTTACTCCATTCTCTATGTATAAATATGTTTCAGTTCGCTTGGGTTTTTTTCTCAAGGAAAAAAACAATATTCTGGTGTATCTGAAATGTGCTGTAGTAAAAGAAAGCCAACCCAAACAAGAATTCGGGAAGAAAAGAACGATCACTTACTTTTCCCTTCAAGTGTTTCACGGCTGAACAGGACGTAGGCAGACACGTTCTGCCAATTTCTCACAGTCTGCAGGTGGTCTTCGTAACACCGAACAGGGACTTGGCCCTTTCAGAGCTTTCAGTCCAGGACCTTGTCATCAGCCACACTAAGGACAGTTCCTGCCACACTCTTTTGCTTCTTCGTCCTCCTCCACCTCCTCGTCTCCTTTTTTTTTTCTTCTTCTTCTTCTTCTTCTTCACGGAGTAATAGTCAGTCTAGAGGTCGTATGTCGTACCAAAATCTGGAGCTTCTCAAAATTACTATAAAATATCTGGCGCATTGAATGCAGAACATGTGGTGAAATATGTCACGATCGTTCGCAGTCTCATTCTTCTGAACATTGTGACAAATCTCTTGCGTGCAATGTTCTTGTTTCTGCAAAAAGAAGAAGAAAAACCACGGAAAACTGCTTTGGCAAACTAAGTTTGTGCTCAGGTTATGTCATGACTAGATATTGAGTGTGCTGCGTGATGCTGGTTGTATCACACAGCAGCAGTTTAGAAACGTTTGTTTTGAGTAGCCAGCCAACAGGTGGGGTTCAAAGATACATCACTTTTGGTACGTAAGTAGAAACTTTCCCTCTGACTCAAGTACCGGTGCAAACTCCTTGGTTTTTCTTTTCGCACATCCTTGTGTTTTGTGTGGTCTGAAACAAGTGTGTGAACGATGTGAATGCCAAAAAAGGGTTGGGTTGTTGTTGTTGGGTTTTTTTTTGTTTTTTGTTTTTTTGGTTTTTTTTTTAATTAATTTGAACTGAAGTGCAGATATCTTTGGATAGATCAGCTGGGAGCAAAAGCAGCATTCACTTTAAGTTGTGTACCTTGAAAATGGAGAGAATTACCACTCTTATTGTTGTTTAATCATTTACACTCCTTGCCTCGCTGCTGTTTCGTTCCGAGTCAAAAATCCATCTTGGTAAATTATTGGTTTAAGGCATGAGGTGGGTTTTTTAGTTGTTGTTTTTATTTTTGCTGTTGTTGTTGTTGTCCGTTTGTTTTTTGTTTTTGTTTTTTGTTGTTGGGTTTTTTGCTGTTGTTGCTTTTGGTTTTGGGAGGGGTTTTTGTTTTGTTTTTGTTTTTTGTTGTTGTTTTTTTGTCTTTTAGGAACGGTCTGGGTTTGTTCCAATGTACCTTTTTATATCTAACTGTCTGTTAACTGAAACGGTGGCACAAACAGCATTGACGTGAAGTAGTGAGCCTTGAAAATGGAGGGAGTTACCTCTCTTTATTGTTGTTTGAATAATGTATGATATGTGAACAAATTAAATGGAAGTTATCTCAGAATATCCCCATAAAGATTTTAACATGTACAGACGATAAAAAATGCTACAGAATAGACTGTCTTCGGATTTATCCTCTCGTGATCAAAGCAAATTGTAACATTTAAGATGAAGATTTCTCCGATCTCCCAGGTCAACATTTGTGCAGACCTGCTTGTGCCTGAACCACATTTGCGTGTACACGCAAGCAGAAGATCACATACGGACGTTAGAGATCCTGTAATTCATGTCAGCATTCGGTGGATCATGGAAACCAGAACACACCCAGCATGCACACCCCCGCAAATGGAGTATGGTTGCCTACATGGCGGGGGTAAAAACGGTCATGCACGTGAAAACCCACTCGTGTACATACGTGGGAGTTGCAGCCCATGAACGAAGAAGAAAAAGTAACACATAAATATAAAAACAAAATTTTAAAAGGCGTGGCGAAGTGGGTGGATAAGACTCAAACAACCCCCCCACCCCCACCCACCCACCCCCAAAAAAGGGGGAAAATAGAATCACACGCACACACGCAAAATATATCTACAAAATTCCATAATACTACTAAACCAACCTGAAAAGGCAGTACACCCGTGCAACGCAACCCCAGACCAGACTTTGGTATCAGATTCTAAAGTCTATGTACGTCCTCACTGACTCGCTGCAATACACACTGTCTGTTACAGAGGCGAGACGACAGCGTCTATTCAATCACTGTAACCAGCCTGCGAGGATAATTATTATGACAGTGGAACACCACGTGAGGCACACGCCTGCCCCCCACCTCCCTCCACTCTTCGCCCAAGCCACCTTCCCCCTCACTCCACACACACACACACACACACACAAAATCATCAGATTTATTTGTGTGATATGATCATCACATGAGCAGGTGTACAGGCCTGAAGTGATGTTTTGTGTGCAGCACATTGTGTGTGTGTGTGTGTGTGTGTGTGTCAGAAAGGCAGACGGACAGACAGAGCTCAGAAGAGAGATGTCTGTCGGCTGTGTCAATGCATAAGCATAGGTTTCTGTGATTGGTTTGTTTGTGTGTTTTTTTTGGGGGGGGGTTTCCTGTCCATTTTGCATTGTTGTCAGTCCATCATTATTTGATTTTCCTGTATATTCTGCAGTGTTGACAGTCATTAATTGGTTTTCCTGTATATTCTGCATTGTTGTCAGTCCATCGTGGGTTTTTTTGTTTGTTTGGTTGGTTTGTTGTTGTTGTTGTTTTGTTGTTGTTTTTTTGTTGTTGTTTTTGAGGGGATGGGGGGGGGGGGTTGTTGTTGTAGTTGTTGTTTTTTTGTGTGTGTTCCTTTGAGGATCGTTTTAGCAAGGCTATTAGATCTTGTCACGTGGCCCTACCAACGTGTTTTTTTCTTCAAACTGATGTCAGCAGATCTTCTAATGGTCCTGTGTGCTGCTTGATGGTTTTACGCCCTTGTTCGTGATCAGTGTATCTGATGTTTGACGTCTTGCTGTAAGACATTTCCATGGCTTGGAATTCTTCTTTCCAAATCCTCTGTGAGAGTCCACGTCTAGCATGCATACGTAAAGATGGAATATTGTCAGTGCACTCAGAAGCTTGATTCTGATTCTTCTGTTTTATGGAAGTGTTGTTTTACTTCCATTCCGGTTTCAATCTGGAAATGCCTGTTTTCTTCGATTCTCTGGAAAGGATTTCTGATTTCAATTCTATTTTCTGATTTGAATTCTATTTTCTTCGATTCCCTGGAGAGGATTTCTGATTTCAATTCTATTTTCTGATTTGAATTCTATTTTCTTCGATTCCCTGGAGAGGATTTCTTATTTAGATTCTATTTTCTGATTTGAATTCTATTTTTGTTCGATTCCCTGGAGAGGATTTCTGATTTCATTTCTATTTTCTGATTTGAATTCTTTTTTTTTCCGATTCCCTGGAGAGGATTTCTGATTTCATTTCTATTTTCTGATTTGAATTCTTTTTTTTTTTTTCGATTCCCTGGCGAGGATTTCTGATTTCATTTCTATTTTCTGATTTGAATTCTTTTTTTTTCGATTCCCTGGAGAGGATTTCTGATTTCATTTCTATTTTCTGATTTGAATTCTTTTTTTTTTTTCGATTCCCTGGCGAGGATTTCTGATTTGAATTCTATTTTTGTTCGATTCCCTGGAGAGGATTTCTGATTTGAATTCTACAGTGTTGATGATGGATCCCAGTTGTAAGTAACTGTTGGACAGTTCCCAGCTTCAGTCCATGGACAATTTCATCAGCAGTGGTAGTAGTGTTGTGGCCGGCCATTAATTTGTTCTTTGATTCCCGTCGCCATACCTTGTCGATGTTTCATTCTGTCTTTAAAAAAAAAAAAAATAAAAAAAAAAAGCTCGGCGAATTCATGCATGTCTCGGGCTATATGTGTCGCCTGGAAAGCGATTGTTCGTAGTGATTCTTCCTCCAATGCTGACTGTGCTGACACGAATCGTTAAGTCAGTCTTGATGAGTTCCAGGCATGTGTTGAACAACGTGTGAGACAGAAGACAGCCCTGACGAACTCCAACCGAAGTATGGAACCCAACAACCCTCAGCAGCGCTATGTGTGAGTATCGCACGAGTCGCTCTGGAGCATTGTTGAGATGATGTTGATAAGTCATTGCCCGGTGTTGATAGTTTTCTTTGTGTTTTTGTAGTGCCTCCTGCTAGTCTCACAGACACCTTCTTGAAACCTATGAAGATGTGATAGATTTTCTTCCGGTATTGGAGGTGTTTTTCGCAAAGGATACTTCTTCTTCTTCTGCGTTCACTCGTATGCACACGAGTGTGCTTTTACGTGTATGGCCGTTTTTACCCCGCCATGTAGGCAGCCATACTCCGTTTTCGGGGGTGTGCTTGCTGGGTATGTTCTTGTTTCCATAACCCACCGAACGCTGACATGGATTACAGGATCTTTAACGTGCGTATTTGATCTTCTGCTTGCATATACACACGAAGGGGGTTCAGGCACTAGCAGGTCTGCACATATGTTGACCTGGGAGATCGTAAAAATCTCCACCCTTTACCCACCGGGCGCCGTCACCGTGATTCGAACCCGGGACCCTCAGATTGACAGTCCAACGCTTTAACCACTCGGCTATTGCGCCCGTCGCAAAGGATACGCAAGATATAATAGTAGTCTGCTCCATAGTATTTTTGCCATTGCAGAGTCCAGTCTTTTCTTCAGAAGTAATGGTAAAAAGTGTGCTCTGGTCAGGTTGTAGGTTCTCCTCTGCTACTGGTAGTTATGTAACCCAATACTCCATGACGCATGTTTGGACTTTGATAAAGAGCTTTCACTTGACCTACATATCTCATCTGTAATCAGGTTCCTGCATACCACTGTCTACGGCTCGTACATACCTAACCCTTGAAGCAGCATGCACTATGGCAGTCTCTCTCATTCTGTCAAAATTAAATTAGTACAAGTCTCTTCATTGCAAAGGAAAAATCAAATGTCTTCAGACATTGCAAAATGCTGCAAGCAACAAGTTTGATTTAAACACATCAGACCCGTTTTTGAGGAGACTCCATTGGCTTCCTGTCCAGGAAAGTATCAATCTCAAACTGCTTCCATTATATTCAAATCCAAGACAAAAATATCGGCCTCTGTGTATGTCTGAGCCTTTTCTCTTCCCTCCCCCCCCCCCCCCCCATCCCCCCATCCCCCACCCCCCAACCCCCCCACCCGACCCCAACGTGCACAGGTTGTGTGTTTCTTGAACATCATCACCATGACATTTCCAACCTACACGCCAAACCAATGTAACATTATATTAACTTACGACATAGTTGGCAGTTTGCTTTACATACATGTACAATACGATTACACCATGCAATGACATTTTTAACAAACAAACAACACAACACAACACAACACAACACAACACAACACAACACAAATGTAACTTTAGAATAACATATTGAACATGAAACTTCATTTCTGAATTCACAGTCTACAATGACAGCCAAGTTTCATAGATCACAAGGAACATCAGAATGATACTAATCTGAGCTTTTTTTCACTTTCACAACCTTTCTCGCTGACTGAGATCTGTTTGACTGGTGTTCCCAGGCCAACAGACATTAACAATAAACAAACTGTGTGGTCAGCTTGTCTTCAGGTCTGTGGTTCACTTCTCTTTGAAATTCCTTTCCCAGATAACATTAGGTAGAAGAAGAAAAAAACGCCCAGCGAAACATTTCACTTCCATTGTTTGGCAAAGTCATGCACTCCCCTTCCCCCACTCTGTGTGTGTGTGTGTGTGTGTGTGTGTGTGTGTGTGTGTGTGTGTGTGTGTGTGTGAGTGTGTGAGTGTGTGTGTGAGTGTGTGTGTGTGTGTGTGTGTGAGTGTGTGTGTGTGAGTGTGTGAGTGTGTGTGTGTGAGTGTGTGTGTGTGTGTGTGAGTGTGTGTGTGTGTGAGTGTGTGTGTGTGTGTGAGTGTGTGTGTGTGTGTGTGTGTGTGTGTGTGTGTGTGTGTGTGTGTGTGTGAGTGTGTGTGTGTGTGTGTGTGTGTGTGTGTGTGTGAGTGTGCGAAACATTTCACTTCCATTGTTTGGCAAAGTCATGCACTCCCCTTCCCCCACTCTGTGTGTGTGTGTGTGTGTGTGTGTGTGTGTGTGTGAGTGTGTTTGTGTGAGTGTGTGTGTGTTGTTTACTGGGGAGACATTTGATTATTGTCGTCCTGTCTCTATCTCTATGTGTTTGTACTCGCACAAAAGCAGCACGAAAAAAAAAAAAAGATTCAAAAACTGAAGTACACGAACCCAAAACCACGATGAGAGGCG
>NC_134902.1:31749724-31757224 GCF_041734735.1 Babylonia areolata | reverse complement strand
ACGAACGGCGAAAGAGACGACGTTAACAGCGTTTCACCCCAATTACCATCATCAAAATATTGCAAGCGGAAGGCTCTTATACTGAAGAGGTGAATGTTGACAAAGAATACCACAATTCTGACGACGGAAGCTAAAGGTTGGGTCATTCAGACACCCACTGGACATCCGAGGGGTCTGTGTAGAGGAGAAGAGAGGACTGGCTGTACTGAGTTAAAGGATAACATTCTGATTACAAAATGTGGAAAATTAATGCTTTCACAAAATGTCTATTATCACCAGAATGTGCGACGGCACATTAAACAAAAATCCCGCTCCCTGGTATACCTATTGAGGTAATCGAAATTTCACCGTGTGTGCTTTTGACAAAGACGAAAGGATCTCTTGTATATGAATGGAGAAAAAGTCAGTTAGAAAAAAAAAAAGAAAAAAGAAAGAATAAATGAATTAACAACCAAATGAATAAACAAATAAATAAATGAATAATGTCGGTCGTAAGATAGCTTACACTTGCTTTGATGAGAAGTGTCTACATTTCAAACCATCACGACCAACATTTTTTCCCGGCTTTTTTTTTCTTTCTTTCTTTTCTTTCTTTCTTTCTTTCATTCTTTTTGTTTGTTTGTTATGAATAGATTTTCTCTATTTGTAAGTTACAAAGACTCTGTAGTCTGTTGCTGTTTTTATTGCCGATCTCTTGTATACTGTTTAGGTGCGGTTTTGAATCGTCCTTTGGTGGTGAAATCTGTGACTCATAGATCTACAGATTACGAGCTGAACAGTAAAAGACAGCATACAACATAAAACACACGCAGCAAAGTCAAATTAGGCCCACCCCCGAAAACGGAGTATGGCTGCCTAAATGGCGGGGTAAAAACTATCATTCACGTAAAAGCCCACTCGTTTACATACGAGTGAACGTGGGAGTTGCAGTCCACGAACGAAGAAGAAGAAGAAGAAGAGTTGGTCCAATAGAAAACATCAACGTTTGTCTGTGTTTCGTACTCTAAGAACCGGAAGTTATGTGGCGACATTGATGTGGAGCTGAGTGTGTGATGTGCGTCACGTGTGTGTATATTTAGGGCTGCACGTGCGTGTGTTTCATTTCATTTGTGTGTATATTTAGGGCTGCACGTGCGTGTGTTTCATTTTGCATGTACGCACCGCGAGGGGTTAAGAGAGGAAGGGAGAAATGGCTGCATTGTGTGTGTGTGTGTGTGTGTGTGTGTGTGTGTGTGTGAGAGTTCTTTTGAAATCACTCATTTTGATTGTATGGTATGCATAAAAGAAGTCAGTGTATCATATCGTTTCAATGCTCTCAAATAGAGAGCAAGGGCTACATGAACTAAACTTTTTGCCTTTGCCTTGCCTTGCATCCAATCTCTCTCTCTCTCTCTCTCTCTCTCTCTCTCTCTCTCTCTCTATCTATCTATCTATCTATTTATCTAGCTAGCTAGCTATCTCAAATTGGTCGAAATCTATCATCCAGCTACTACATAAGATAAGGAGCGTTACAGGGGCGTTTCACTGTCACATGTAAGAGAGAAATTCACAGTTTTATCAAAGACTCCGTGTTACAATTACTGATTAATATGAATGTAAATAATCATCGATGAAAATCAAGCATGGTTTAGAAACGAATGTAATACATTGACCATATTTTTTACTCTTCTTGCTATTTTTTGGAAAGCAGTTATACCTTAATTGTAAACATTTTTATTGCCATTGTCGATTTTGAAAAAGCCTTCGACTCAGTTTCTGGGAAATTGCTATGGCTAGTGTTGATATTCGATGGAATGCATGAGTTGTCCTCCTGTGAACCATGTAAGGCAATGTCAAGGCACGTACTGGGTACGGTGCGTCGCTGACTGCGTGTTAACAGATTACGTGGTGTTAAGCAGGGTGATGTTTTCAGCCCCTTCTTGTTAACATTGTCTGTAAATGAATTAATGTTGGTACCATTGACAGAGGAAAACAGGAAGTAATGCTTACACCTAGGCCCTGCTTTTGTTGAACAGTTTATACTTCTTTTCGCTGGTGACAACATGCCCAGGTCTATAACAGCAATAGATTAACAAGATCAACTCTCATAAAAAGTTGAAACGGAACGAATACATGAGAAGTAATGTATTTGTTTCTTCGTAAAGGTGTATATTTGTCAGTTCGTGAAAACAGTTATTTATTGAATCTGCAATACAAGCTGATAATACATATAGATATTTGGGTCTGCGCTTTACTGCCAATGCATAATATATTAAATTTTGGTCTTATCATACTACCAATACAGATATATATTTGATCTGTATTTTACTAGAATGCTAAATTTCACGGATAGTTCTAATGATCTGGCTCCACGGGCGAAAATGGTCTTACACTGCATAGGTATGACATTATTCCGTTCGTTTTTGTTTGAGTATGAAACTGTTTGATCCCAAAGTGTAAGGTATCCTTCTGACCGCTTCTGAAACATGGGTTTAGATGCCGTATGCTGTCTGGTTGCAAATATCCATAATTTAGTTAATATTTCTCGCCGTTTCTGTAAAGTCGCCAAACATTATGGTTAACAAAAGCACCAGCGGTTGCCCCCATGTGTGTACTGAAATTCAAAACTAACAATGGTAAAGTTTTCTTGATGATGTTGCACTCTCTCTGATATTCATTCGATCATTCTCTTTCTTTCCAGCACAGGTATATAAACCGCCCACATACACGCGCGCGCACACTCGATCTGCACCGCGTGCGAGCGCGCACACGCGCGCGCGCACACACACACACACACACACATTGGTGTGGTTTTTTTTTCCAATGTTCAGGCTTCTCCCACACTTTCCTCCTAACATCAACAGTTCCATTACGTAACAGAAAACTTTTCCTTCAACATTTCCGCAGAAACACAAATCGACTCGGATTGGCACACACAGAGCAAGGAAGCAGACCAAAATAGCTTTCGATATATCCAGCCGAGGAAACAAAGTGTACTTTGTCAGCAGCTCATTGATTTAGCGTTCACCTTTGTAACGGGTTCATACCCTGGTTGTATCCAGGACACACAACTCCCGGGTGTTCAGGAGAAAGGGGTGGATTCAGAACGGCACGTTACGTTCAGTGTGTCCTGTGTTTTCTTGTGCCGCTGTGTATATACTTCAGATGACAAAAAAAAAAAAAAAAAAAAAAAAAAAAACCACCCGTAATGCACTTCATAATCTCTGACGTTGTGGAATACAACAATATAAGATCAGGCTGGTAATGTTCAACTTTAGAATACTAAACTCAGGGGGGCTGTTTAGACGAAAAACAAAGGGTGTCTTAGGCTCACCTCGATGCGCTAAGTTGAATGGAACCCTCAGCTAAGCTGTACGACCACTACTTTCCCATGAAACTGCGACAGTTTTATACACAGTAAGCTCAGCCGATCACAGCCAGAGCAACCCCCTGCAAGCCATTTTGACTGCTGATCACGCGGGTGGTAGCGTCATCAATCTCTGTGTTTTATTCTAAAGTTGAAGACTACCTTACTGTGTATAAAATTGTCGCAGTTTCATGGGAAAGTAGTGGTCGTACAGCTTAGCTGAGGGTTCCATTCAACTTAGCGCATCGAGGTGAGCCTAAGACACCCTTTGTTTTTCGTCTAAACAGCCCCCCTGAGTTTAGTATTCTAAAGTTGAACATTACCGATCAGGCTATAACCCTTCCACTTCTACCGCTTTAAATCACGAGATGGAAACCAAAAACTCTCGTTTATAATCACCGTGCAGTCGGCGTAATATGCACGTTTGTCGACACTGTCGCCCAGCTAACTGTCTCGGAGTTTGCTTTCCAGTGACAGAACCGTTTCTTGCTATTTACAAAGCGGCGGTTCAAATACACAAGACGGTCTTTTCAGTACGCACTGATGAAACAGTCAGTGTGGTGTTGTGTAATTTTCGGTGATGTACAGTTTCAATAAGGTATCAAAACATGCAGACTGATACATAATTCTGCTGTGGAATTAAATGATAAATAAGATATTATGCATATATATATATATATATATATATATATATATATATATATATATATATATATATATATGCTGTTTTGTTGTTTTCCTTTTTTCTATTGTTGTATATATATATATCAATACAAATATATATAAGATATATATATATATATACATATACATATATATATATATGATATGATAGTCGTGTCCGACTATGACCATCAGAACATCAGAGGAGGCAACTGCTGTTCCGACTATTTGGGCTAGAATTTGATTATAGTGGAGAGTGTCTTGCCCAAGTTACATCCCAACTCTCTCGGCCAAGAGGGTTTTAGGACAGTCGGCGTTGGGATGGTTCCCAAAGGCCAACCAGCCCACAAGGTTGCAGCACTAAGAGCCACTGCAATTTTGCCTCCTAGTTTGAGAGTCATAGTCCTTCACAAAAGACTAAGCTGTAAATGATTTCCCATTGACTGGAGAAACCATTGATAATACAGCTCTCACTTTGCTGTTGGCCCAAATGTAAACTTATGTCAATCTGTGATATAAGCTGATATATATATATATATATATAAGAAGGGAGCAGATGCCCGATCTTCGCATAAACCCAACGCGCTGATCAGGCCTTGATGTAAGTAAACGTGTGAAAAATAAACGTGTGATATATAAAGTTGTGACAGATTTCTTTTTAAAAGGTGTGATGAACAAACGTGTGACAGAGATGAAGGTGTGATAGATAAAGATGCGCTAAATAACGGTGTGATGAATAAAGGTGTGACAGGTAAAGATGCGCTAAATAACGGTGTGATGAATAAAGGTGTGGCAGGTAAAGATGCGCTAAATAACGGTGTGATGAATAAAGGTGTGGCAGGTAAAGATGCGCTAAATAACGGTGTGATGAATAAAGGTGTGGCAGGTAAAGATGCGCTAAATAACGGTGTGATGAATAAAGGTGTGGCAGGTAAAGATGCGCTAAATAACGGTGTAATGAATAAAGGTGTGGCAGGTAAAGATGCGCTAAATAACGGTGTGATGAATAAAGGTGTGACAGGTAAAGATGCGCTAAATAACGGTGTGATGAATAAAGGTGTGGCAGGTAAAGATGCGCTAAATAACGGTGTGATGAATGAAGGTGTGGCAGGTAAAGATGCGCTAAATAACGGTGTAATGAATAAAGGTGTGACAGGTAAAGATGCGCTAAATAACGGTGTGATGAATAAAGGTGTGGCAGGTAAAGATGCGCTAAATAACGGTGTGATGAATAAAGGTGTGGCAGGTAAAGATGCGCTAAATAACGGTGTGATGAATAAAGGTGTGGCAGGTAAAGATGCGCTAAATAACGGTGTGATGAATAAAGGTGTGGCAGGTAAAGATGCGCTAAATAACGGTGTAATGAATAAAGGTGTGACAGGTAAAGATGCGCTAAATAACGGTGTGATGAATGAAGGTGTGGCAGGTAAAGATGCGCTAAATAACGGTGTGATAAATAAAGGTGTGGCAGGTAAAGATGCGCTAAATAACGGTGTGATGAATAAAGGTGTGGCAGGTAAAGATGCGCTAAATAACGGTGTGATGAATGAAGGTGTGGCAGGTAAAGATGCGCTAAATAACGGTGTAATGAATAAAGGTGTGACAGGTAAAGATGCGCTAAATAACGGTGTGATGAATGAAGGTGTGGCAGGTAAAGATGCGCTAAATAACGGTGTAATGAATAAAGGTGTGACAGGTAAAGATGCGCTAAATAACGGTGTAATGAATAAAGGTGTGGCAGGTAAAGATGCGCTAAATAACGGTGTGATGAATAAAGGTGTGGCAGGTAAAGATGCGCTAAATAACGGTGTGATGAATAAAGGTGTGGCAGGTAAAGATGCGCTAAATAACGGTGTAATGAATAAAGGTGTGACAGGTAAAGATGCGCTAAATAACGGTGTGATGAATAAAGGTGTGGCAGGTAAAGATGCGCTAAATAACGGTGTGATGAATAAAGGTGTGGCAGGTAAAGATGCGCTAAATAACGGTGTGATGAATAAAGGTGTGGCAGGTAAAGATGCGCTAAATAACGGTGTGATGAATGAAGGTGCGACAGATAAAAGCGTGACAGATAAAAGTTGTGATGAATAAATGTGAGATAGATAACGATATGACAGATAAAGGTGTGATAGATAAAGGTGTGATGAATAAATGTGAGATAGATAAAGGTGTGATAGATAAAAGGTGTGATGAATAAATGTGAGATAGATAACGATATGACAGATAAAGGTGTGATAGATAAAAGTTGTGATGAATAAATGTGAGATAGATAAAGGTGTGATAGATAAAAGGTGTGATGAATAAATGTGAGATAAATAACGATGTGATAGATAAAGGTGTGCTGAATAAATGTGAGATAGATAACGATGTGATAGATAAAGGTGTGATAGATAAAAGGTGTGCTGAATAAATGTGAGATAGATAACGATGTGATAGATAAAGGTGTGATAGATAAAGGTGTGCTGAATAAATGTGAGATAGATAACGATGTGATAGATAAAGGTGTGATAGATAAAAGTTGTAATGAATAAATGTGAGATAGATAAAGGTGTGATAGATAAAAGGTGTGATGAATAAATGTGAGATAAATAACGATGTGATAGATAAAGGTGTGCTGAATAAATGTGAGATAGATAACGATGTGATAGATAAAGGTGTGATAGATAAAAGGTGTGCTGAATAAATGTGAGATAGATAACGATGTGATAGATAAAGGTGTGATAGATAAAAGTTGTGATGAATAAATGTGAGATAGATAACGATGTGATAGATAAAGGTGTGATAGATAAAAGGTGTGCTGAATAAATGTGAGATAGATAACGATGTGATAGATAAAGGTGTGATAGATAAAAGGTGTGATGAATAAATGTGAGATAGATAACGATGTGATAGATAAAGGTGTGATGGATAAATGTGAGATAGATAACGATGTGATCGATAAAGGTGTGATAGATAAAAGGTGTGATGAATAAATGTGAGATAGATAACGATGTGATCGATAAAGGTGTGGTAGATAAAAGGTGTGATGAATAAATGTGAGATAGATAACGATGTGATCGATAAAGGTGTGGTAGATAAAGGTGTTATTTATAAAGGTGTGATAAACAAAGCTGTTAACAAAATAAAGGTGCGATTTTCAACAACAAAAAAGGCGTGACAAATACAGGTGCAGTTTTCACGAGGCTGAGGGTGTAACGTTTCAGACAGAAAACTGCCATGAGCCGCAAACGTTATCTGAACTTTTCCAGCGATCGTGTTATTCACACGTTCCTTCGCTCGTTCCGCAGTGCAGTGGCCTTTGCTTGACATTTCCTACCTGGCTGTATAGGCAGTTACGTTCTGTTTTTTTACCTGAGGGTGTATGGTTCCCAGCTAGGTGTGTCCATGGGTTTTTGTGTGTGTGTGTGTGTGTGTTCTTTTTTTTTTTTTTTTTTTTTCTTTTTTTTTTTTTTAGCTCACTGAACACAAGCATGGAATACTGTCTTTAATGT
>NC_134902.1:31744724-31747224 GCF_041734735.1 Babylonia areolata | reverse complement strand
GTGTATGACCGTTTTTAACCCTGCCATACAGGCAGCCATACTCCGTTTTCGGGGCGTGGGGGGGGGGTGTGCATGCTGGATATGTTCTTGTTTCCATAACCCACCGAACGCTGACATGGTTTACAGGATCTTTAACGTGCGTATTTGACCTTCTGCTTGCGTATACACACGAAGGGGGTACAGGCACTAAGCGGGTCCGCACATAATGTTGACCTGGGAGATCGGGAAAATCCCCCCCCCCCGTCCACCCGCCCCTCTCGCACCCCTACCTCCCTCCCCCTCCTTTACCCACCAGGCGCCGTTACCGAGATTCGAACCCGGGACCCTCAGATTGAAAGTCCAACGCTTTAACCGCACGGCTGTTGCGCCAGTCGTTACGTATAATTAGGTCGCCCGATGACACAGAAACAAGCACACTGGGGCTGAAAAGACCGGTGATTTTTTACACGGGTGTTATCTTGAACTGATAATTAGGCGAATCCGGCGTTGCAGGGGTGGGGGTGGGTGGGTGGGAGGGAGGGGGGAGCGGGAGGGAGGGTGGGGAAGGGCGGGTGGGTGAACCACAAATGACCCTGTGGGGTATTCGTGGCAAAACCATAATGACCCGGGAGTGTGGTTTGGTGGGGGGATGGAGGATGGGGGCAGCGGGGGGGAAAGGGGGGGGAGCGGGGGATGGGGGGGGGGGGGGGGGGGGGATGGGAGGAGGGGTGAGGGGACAGGAAAACAGCCATTGGGAAGTTTAAGGCTGTGACACCGGTTTTATGGAAATTTGTCAGTATAGATATGTTGTAAGTCCTAACTGTTTCTCACAGGTTACATATTAATTTCGGCTCTTTGCTGATGTGTGTGTTTGTTTGTGCGCGCGCGCGAGCTCGCGCGTGTGTGTGTGTGTGTGTGTTTGTTGTATACTATGGCATAAGAACGATTTGTTTATTTTATTGGGGCTACCGGTGGCACTCCGTTTGTCTGTCTCTGTTTCTGCCTCTGTCTGTCTGTCTATCTGCCTGTCTGTCCGTCTGTCTGTCTGTCTCTCTCTCTCTCTGGAACAAACCCAGACCTACAAAAAAAAAAAAAAAAAAAAAAAAGGATGCTTGTCATTTTGCCGATCGAAACTTTTACAATTTACATATCTTTTATTTTACCTGCGTGCTCGTTGAATCGATAGCAAAAAGCAGCGGTATCCACTCGAAGTTGTGAACTTTGCATAAATGGAATAGTAAGGAGTGGTAACTCTCTCCACACACAAGGTACACAACTTCAAGCCAATGCTGCTTACGCTACCAATTTAGCTAACACACAGGTACATAATTTTTTTTTTTTGAGTTGGGGGGAAAGGGGCAGCTTTGGAACTAACTCAACCGAATTAGGAGGGCGCCGGGCTTGCTCTTATACCGGTCACTTGACACGTGCACAGAGCAGCAACGACAGAAGAAATGTGCAAACCCAAATTAGCTTTTATTCAAGACTGGCATGGCCTCTTTAATCCTGAACAAGCCACACAGAACAGATGGACAATACAGAACAAACACATGGTTGCCTCGGTGGTTTTTCAACTTGATATTAAAAACAATGTGGCCAGGAGATCAAATAATTAACAAATAGTAAAGAGTGGTAACTCTCTCCACACACAAGGTACACAACTTCAAACCAATGCTGCTTACGCTACCGGTTCATGGTTCCACAACGCTTAATGGTCAGTGAATTGATTAAAAAAATATATATATTCTGTGTCAAGGGCTCTGCATGGGAAGGCGAAGACCAGTCCTCCTCTTCTGCAGGTTCAACCTTCACCAACCCCAAGTCAGGTGGCCTGATCAATGTCACACCTGGCTGGAGGGAGGAAAGTAAGAGTAAAGCCCCTTTTCCAAGGGTGCAACAGTAATGCGCAACGCGGCCTCGAACCCTGATCGCTGGTGAACACTGGGGTCACAAGTCCGACGCTTAACTTAATCGTTTGTGTCACGGTGTTTCCTATTGAGGATTACTGCTGCTCCATTGTCGTTGCTTTTTGGTGGTGGTTGTTGTTGGTCTTGGTGGTGGCGGTGGTGGTTTTTTGCTGTTGTTTTTTTTCCCCCCTCGACCTTAATTCCATGCTGGTCAGCCAAATCCAGCTTAAGCTTACTTAATTAAAAGTCAAGCCTATAATATTCTAGTTCTGCCAAGTGTGGTAATGTCCTTTTGCGTTTCACATATTTCATTGCAAGGCGTCTTTTTTGTTGTTGTTTTTTGTCTCAATGATCATTAAACATACTGTAGACGGGCGCAATAGCCGAGTGGTTAAAGCGTTGGACTGTCAGTCTGAGGGTCCCGGGTTCGAATCACGGTGACGGCGCCTGGTGGGTAAAGGGTGGAGATTTTTACGATCTCCCAGGTCAACATATGTGCAGACCTGACAGTGCCTGAACACCTCTTCGTGTGTATATGCAAGCAGAAGATCAAATACGCCCGTTAAAGATCTTGTAACATGATCCATGTCAGCGTTCGGTGGGTTATGGAAACA
>NC_134902.1:31734724-31737224 GCF_041734735.1 Babylonia areolata | reverse complement strand
CACAAACACACACACACTCAAGCTGACACACCTGCACACACCTTGAAGTTTGAGCACCAGCGAGCCAGTGGGTGGGAGCTTACCGCTCTTGGAAAGCAGTTGTTCTTTGCCGTGTGTGTGTGTGTGTGTGTGTGTGTGTGTGTGTGTGTGTGTGTGTGTGTGTGTGTGTGTGTGTGTGTGTGTGTGTGCTGCTGTTGTTGTTGCTGTTGTTGTTTTTTTGTGTTTTTTTAAATAATGTTTCTGGTATCACGGAAAGCTGACAACTGGATACTTAACTGACAAGTCTGTCGGAAGGCGCGCACGTATACACACACACATACACACAGACACACACACACACACACACACACACACACACACACACACACACACATACACACACACACACACGCCAGGGACACACACACACACACACACACACACACACACACACACACACACACACACACACACACACACACACACACACACACACACTGACTCGGCACACACAAACTGACATAAAAAAATGTAATGCTTACCGGCATGGAAGTGAATGCTCATGCAGTGATAATGGTGATGTGAACAAAACGAATGATATTTTTTTCAATGAATTATTTGATTAGATAAAATGAAAATAAATAAATAAATGAATGAATAAATAAACAAATAAATAGACAAACAAATAGACAGGCAAACAACTTGAACAGGTCCGTCAATCAATATTGTTGTGTCGGCAGCATCTCCATCCGGAAAAAACAGAATCAGGCCAAGTGGCCGGCGCCGCCAGTTCCGAACCAGCCTCTCACACCACGAGTGAGTATTATTTGTTATTATTATTATTATTATTATTGCAGTATTTACATAGCGCTGAATCTTGTGCAGAGACAAATCTAAGCGCTTCAGTTCACACCAGTCATTCACACGCATGCATAACTCTAAAACTGGAAAAAACTGAAGACAAGGAAGAGGTAGGGGAGAGAGGCTATCTTGTGAAGAGGTGGGGTTTTAAGGCCAGACTTGAAAGAGCTGAGTGCGGAGACCTGACGAAGCGAACTGAAGAGGAAGTTCATTCCAAATACAACTTGAGGTCCACAGACAGAGAAAGAACGTCGTCCAACAGTGGAGTGTTTGAATCCGACTGGGTATGCGTAGACAGAGTGGATCCGAAGCCGATCGTAGAGAGCGAGATGGAGTGTAGAGGCGAAGGCAGCCACAAAGATAGGAAGGGGCAGATTTGTGAATACATTTATAACATAGAGTGCTGATCTAATACTTTATTCTGTGTGAGACAGGGTGCTATAAATAACTATATATATATAATATAGACACCGCCTTTCTCTGCCTACTGCAGGGCAGTCAAGCTCATAACTCTTTGACTGCTGAAGCTTGGTGAAATGAAATCACTGTGACATGAATTTAAAGTAGGTATATATATATATCGCGTCCGACTATGACCATCAGAACAGCAGAGGAGACAACTGCTGTTCCGACTATTTGGGCTAGAATTTGATTATAGTGGAGAGTGTCTTGCCCAAGTTACATCCCCACTCTCTTGGCCAAGAGGGTTTTAGGACAGTCGGCGTTGGGATGGTTCCCAAAGGCCAACTAGCCCACAAGGCTGCAGCACTAAGAGCCAGTGCAATTTTGCCTCCTAGTTTGAGAGTCATAGTCCTTCACAAAAGACTAAGCTAAAGTAGGTATACTGACTGTTATTAACCCACTCCACTGCATGTCTGTCAGTATCAGTATCATAATTATCAGTAGAACAAGGAGGCGTCACTGCGTTCGGTCAAATCCATATACGCTATACCACATCCGCCAAGCAGATGCCTGACCAGCAGCGTAACCCAACGCGCGTAGGCCTTGAGAAAAAAAAAGAATAAAAAAAAAAAAATAAAATAAAATAAAATAAAATAAAATAAATAAAGTATAAAAAAAAGAAAAGAAATTTAAACAAAAACAACTGCATGTCTACTTAGTAGTAGTAGTAGAAGTATACCTCATGGTACTTAACATTATCAATCAGTTGTTGTATCATTATCGTTATTATTGTTGTTCAGTGTTGTCCTAAGACTATAATTATAGGCAATGCCTGAAATCTTATTCAGTTGTTCTCAGTTGAGTATTAGAGTTTTCGAATCTTGAATCTTCCTTTCTATACACTTATCAATGGTGTTACTGATTTTGCTGAACAGAACTAATAAAACCCCACACATTCTCATTCAGTTCAGTGATACACATATGGTACTTTTCTTCTTTTTTTATTTTTTAATCTTTTAATCATTATTATTTTAAAAAATCTTTTTAAAGTTGGAAACGAATGAAATACCTGCATGCGTGATGTTTCAAGAGTCATTTGAACTCGTGTGCCTGTCCAGACAGTACGTGTTACTGAACTCCTCCCCTCCACCACCACCCCCAACCCCTCTCCCTCCCTTCCCCCCCGGCCCCGGCAGTCCCCGTCCTACTCTCCCCCGCCGTCACCACCTCATTTTCAAGATATGAATCTATATATTAT
>NC_134902.1:31714724-31729724 GCF_041734735.1 Babylonia areolata | reverse complement strand
TATAGACCTGTGAGAGAGAGCAGCATGATGTGTGAGTAAAGGCCTCCTTCATGAACCCTGCATGCTTTGATCAGGTGATGGTCACTGTCATTCACTTTGACCCTTTGTCAATTCTAACTTGGTCACTGTGATTGTGTGTGGATGCAACATATATATATATAATGATGCATGTGTGCATGTTTCTGTGTGAGTGTGTGTGTGTGTGTTTGTATATGTGTGGTTGCAGGGGTGTGTGTGTGTGTGTGTGTGTGTGACTAAGACTGTGAGAGAGAGACAGAGATGGTTAGAGGGGAGGAAGAGAGGGTGAGACCTGAATACTAAATCTGCATTGTGCCTTCAGGTGAAAATTCGGATAACTTAGCAAGTTCACAGAGTGAATGAGATTGCTCCATCCTTTACTCAACAGTTCACTATATTTTTCTATATTAAGAAGATTGCCACTGAACTGTTGCCCCAGTGCATGTGCAGAAATTCTTGACATCACTTCAGTTTGAACTCCTGCATCTGTGTATTGATATCAGACTTTGATTTGAAGAATGGTAATAAAAGATATATATATATATATGTATATTATGTGATTTAGTTATGCTCTGGTTATTAGCACCCTGCATTACCCGTTTCATGAGGAGTGCTTGGATCAGTGTCATATGTGTGTGTGTGTGTGTGTGTGTGTGTGTGTGTGTGTGTGATTCTTTATATTCATTATGATTATATTATATGGACATGTCTGCACGGAAACGGACATGAATGCATTGCGTGTTCTACAGATCAAGATGGAAGATCTATAGATATTACATGTGATGCGGGCAATGGGAATGCCCAAGGCATTGGATTTGAAATTTTCATTAAGATAGACAGGTTGTACTGGACATATGGGCAGGTCGTTCAGCACCTGTCTACTGTACTCATGATGGCTTTCCAATACATTCTGTGGAAAATTCTGCTTTGTCTGGTGGGAGTTCAAAAGATCATGATGTACATGTACAGTCCTCATAACAACATAAGGTTTGATTTTCTGTGGAGTATTGATCATATAATGATAGATCTCTCTTTTATGTTGCCAAGATTCCAGTTATCCAATTTTTTTCTTTTGTTGATACTTTTCTTTGTCTTCAATACTATTGAGTTGATATCATTGCTCAGTGAACTAGCATTCTGGCATCTTAGTTGCTATGCTGTTCAATTTAAAGTCTGGAAACAGGCATTTAATGGTGTGAAAGAACGGGAAGCAATAGCTTGGCAATACTTGTATTTCAAACATAAATGAAAGCCTGTTGAATTGTAGTTTGTATACTTCATAAAATATCAATAAAAATTCTAATTTTTGCAGCCAGTTGTCCTTCCTCAGCAAAATGCTTTGTACTGACAGTAGTATTTGCAGATTCTGGAGCACTTTTTTTCCCTTTCTTTTCTTTTTCAGATTTACTAGAAAAGTAAAGAAACAATGCCCATAGACATATTTCAGTATTATGTATCATGTTTCTTTCACAGTTATTGTAGATGTTGTACTGCATATAACTTGTATAGTCTGAATGAAATATTTCCATGGAGAATTTCACAACACACTGTGGCAGTTTTTGACAGTTGCAACAGGAATGTTTTGCTGTGTGTTTGTGTGTGTGTGCTTGGAATGAACCACACCCAATGAGACATTTGTTTGCCCATGCCTTAAAGCCAGAATTTTTTGTGTTTTTTGTTTTTGTGTTTTTGTTTGAAGAAAAAGTCCATAGTTTGCTCAGACACACTGTTGCATGTTGCTACAGGACAGTCCTGCCATACTGATAATGATACCTCTACTCAGTAAAGTAATGAAGAGAAAGAGAGAGTCAGACTTAGAAAAAGAGGGGGAGGGGGGTGGGAGGGAGGGCTGGGGAAAGGGGGGGGGGGGGGAGTTGGACACTTGGGGACAGGGAGAGAATGAGAGCTCAGACACCCAGGAGGATGGAGGGGTTGTGGGGGCCAGTCCTGTAGACTGCACAAGACAAAGGAAGCCTGCAGGAAATAAGGGAAGTGTATCGCCTGCCTGGGACTTCTAATTAGTCTGACCAGTCTGCAACTGCTTTTAATGAGCCCATTGTCTGCTGGACTAATCAGTGCATGCTCGATAACTGTGCAGAGGACTGGGGTCCAGTGTCAATGAATGTTGTTGGAGTGCAGTTTCTGTGGATGTTGATACGAGGGTTATGCAAGTGCTCAGACACCAGCTGTTGTTCCTATGTTCATTGTTGAAAGTACATGCGTGTGTGTGTGTGTGTGTGTGCGCACATGCGCACATGCATATATATAATTGTATACTTACAGATAAGGTCTGTCTATACATGTGTTTGGGGACAGAATATAGAAATGTAATCAAAGTATCCAGCATTTGTACTCAAAAGGAGATGGTTTTGTCAGACTGAAATGTAATTATATGTTAACGACTTAGTGGTAAGGGGATTTACTTTAGCAATGAATAAATTTTGGATAAGAGGATTAAAACATTAAAAAGAATACTTTGGATCTATGTTGTGTGGATCAATATCCTGGGATCTTTATCCTGTCAGTGACCCACTTTTGTAGCCATGTTGTAAACTGAGTGATATATAAAAAGGGGACTTTTGTAGCCATGTTGTAAACTGAGTGATATATAAAAAGGGGACTTTTGTAGCCATGTTGTAAACTGAGTGATATATAAAAAGGGGACGGTACAAAAGAATTTAGATTTTTACTGAATTCAGTAGTATGAAGATAAAAGGATAGAAAAGATCTGCGCATGGGCCAGAGACATGTAGAGGCCAGTCACAAAAGGGTTTTTCTATGGTTTTATTTTACAGTACTTGTAAGGAGATAAAGAAAGGAAGTATAACATATCAGGAATGCAAGTGGATAGTAAGCATATCATATATTACAATGGAAATACTATCACTTGGGATGGAGTAGGCAACAACATAACATAGATAATGCACATGTGAAAACCAAACACTTGACAGCAAATGACATGTCTAAGACATTTAAGTAGTGTAGATAAAGTGGTTAAAGCTAAGCTGATTTAGTGAAAGTACACTGACAGCACAGATTTAAGTAAAGCTCATTCTGTGTCAGAGTGACTCAATTATTGGAGTAAGCCATATAGGAGAGAGTATGATGGCTAAATTACAATTAAAAGATTGTGGTACATACCAGATGGTTTTAACCATTAACTGATATTAATCAAACCTATCTTGTAATCATCACAACAGAATACTACACACCCATTATACTGGAGAAGCACACTGTAACTGTGAAGCTATGGTACTGAGAGTCAGTGAAACACTGTAGCTGTACAACTGATACCAGCATGTTTAAAATTAAAAATACATGAATAATAGAAAAGGTAATAGAATCTGTGGCTTTGATATTCAACACTTGCAAACTGAGAAACCAATTAATAGTCAGTGTTCAGTACAATGATTGGAAGAACTGTCATGGCTTAACGAAGTGGATTCAGCTAGCAATGGACTCACGCAAGTTATCCAGTTGCGTCAAACATAAACACAGTAAACATAGCATGTGTTTAACATTTCAATCTCCTCCGCTGAAAGTGGGATAAGTAACGCTTAACCTTCATCAGTGTGACCAGAATACGTCATTCCTAAAGTTCTAAAACAGTCAAATAAACTGTCAGTGGGCAGAAACGTCACTGACTGTGACATTGAAAAGAATGAAATGGAATACTGCTACAAGCATATGACGACATGGTGATTTTCTAGATCGGTCATAGCTGAGCTGTGACTACATGTCAAAGCAATAATTGAAACAAGTAAATTGACATAAGACAATATCAGCATACTCATATGATCACAAGTATTGTGTCGAAGAATACAATTTTCAAGTCAACACATTTGACACAAAGTACTACAGCGAGGATGTGCAATGCTGGCCTTTGGGGCGACACACACTGAGTGTGATACAGTGAGAGAGAGAGAGAGAGAGAGAGAGAGCAGGCTAAAGCCACAAGGAGGATCAGGTGTGAAAGTGACCACTGGTCACATGCTTCACCTATTTATGCGAGTTACGTGAACTGCAACGATCACACTCAATGGCTGCGAGCAAATCGACCTTATTGCGAATATTGGGCTAGATATTTGAATAATCTGTGTTTGTCAGGTGTTCAGTGATAGATTTCTAAATGATTCCTGAACCGATTTATGTTGGATTGGTTGCAAAACAAAGAGCTCAACACCACCTTTCTGATGAGTATAAAACGAAGTGTTGATTATTTTAAGATGAATTTGCAATCTTTAAGTCACCTGGATTGATCAGTTTTTAATGAGATCATTGCTGAAAATTACAAACTGCATTTAATCAGTTTAACATAGGCAAACACAAATGGCATAAATTTAAAGATGGAATTGCAACAATTATGCCAGTATATAATACTTGTAGTTTATTGATCTGACAAAAGAGATATTTGATTAAATATGGTGTGTCAGAAACACAGTTTTCAACTCAGCCAAAGCCATCAAGCAATGCTAGTTGTCCAGTGAATGTCGTTCAGTGTTGACAGTGAAAATCGGTTCTGTATCTTCTAAGTGCCTGATCTATTCTCATCGAAACACAATAATAGTATGGTTGTAGGGTACGATAAGCAATCACACATAGAATTGAGAAGATTGCAGCGTTATATGTGACGGAAAGAACAAAATGACGGAATCTTAGTGTCAGTTGAATTCTTTACACTGATGAACGATTAAACTAAAATCAAATATGCTTCTAACTGATTTAAATGTGTGTGTGTAAGCACAACAGATATAATATGGCAGTGAATGATACAGAGACTTGATTTAATTAATATTTGGAGCTTTTTCTTCTTCCGTCTTCCATGGCCACGCTAGATTTTCAGTCCAGTCAAGACAGCGAAGTCCGCGGTCCTTCGCAGGGACTCCACCGGTCCCCACAGTTTCTCTTGGAGCTCTACTGGGCTGGGCCATGCCTGGCGTCTCAGAGCATCAAAGGTGGGGCAGGTCTGCAGGATATGGGAGGGGTTCTGTGGGCCTGTGCCACAAGGGCACTTGTCAGTATTTGATATCTTCAGACGGTAGAGGTGGGAGAGGAGCTGACATTGTCCCGTTCACAGTCTGAAGATTGTGACCTGTGCCGCTCTGCCCAGCTCATGGATGCCGTCCTTTTCATCTTCCATCACGATGTCCAGTCGTTGGCGCTGTGCTTTCCTGAAGCTGTCTCTCAGTATCGTTTTTGCCTCAAATGTTTGGAGCAAAAGGCGCTTTGCATTCAAATTTGGAATGGCGTCACGCATTATGCGTGAGTCATTGAAGGGCAGCTTGTGCTGTAAAGCCGTAATGGTAGCTAGCTGTGCACTTGGCTACATATATTATCCTGCATTTGTAGTTGGAAGAGAATGGTTCTGTCAGTAAGTCATTTTCATCACACTTGTTGCACAACCTTATGAGTTGTAAACTTTACACCCAGTGTTAAAAACTTAAGCATGACTCTTCAGTGGTGTGTGGAACATCAACAGTACTTGTCAAGCAGGCTTGACAAGACTTTTTGGCAGCTGGTGGAGATGGGTTATGAAATGCAAGACTGCCTCTGTGTGTGTGTGTGTGTGTGTGTGTGTGTGTGTGTGTGTGTGTGTGTGTCTGTCTGTGTGTGTGTGTGTGCGTGAGAGAGAGAGAGAGAGGGAGAGAGAGAGAGTTTTGTGTTTATAAAGATAGATGGCTACATGTCTGTCTTGTTTGTGGATGCATATATATTCTTATAGATCTGTCCAAAAATATGGTGCTTTCCGCAAAACCGTGAAAGTCTTACCAATTGTGAAATAGAAAATATACTGTACATACAAGGCAACTTCAAAGTCTGTTGTGTAAGCAGTCCTTCCGTGGATCTGTCCAACATGTCTCTGTATTAAATGCATCATGCATATTAACAAGGATTTATTAATGGCAAAATTTATTTCTATAGATATCACAATGTGCAGTAACTTTGTAATTTGTGTGCACATGAACATGTGTAATATTGTAACAATTAATTTTTATTCCCCTTCATACTTGTATAATAACAAACATAATGCTGCACTCTCTCTCTCTGTCTCAGTCTCTCTGTCTCTTTTTCACACTCGCACACACACACACACACACACACACACAGAGTCATACAGGGTCACACACACCCACACACACAGAGTCATACAGGGTCACACACACACACACACACACACACACACACACACACACACACACACACACACACACACACACACACATTCAAACTCAGATACATTAATTATTAATACATGTTTACACATTACACATTTTGATTTATTCGTGCACACAGTCTAGTCTGACAAACACATACATGAATGTATGTGCTCTCAGACACACAGACATTTACTCACAATCTCATACATTCACACTCACACAATGACAATGTGACAAAAGCACAAGTTGTCCCTTCCATTGCTTTTCATTCATGAATCTCCCACTTTTGATGAGTTTGATTTAATCATTGAAACATTCTCGACAAGAAACGGTGCAAAAAAGGAATGTAAATAAATGATTGTACAGTGTTGCTTTGACATTTCTCAACCTGAAAGCATACAAGTCGATTGACGTTGGCTGCAGAAGATGGGCTTGGTTACTGAGACAGAGTTAAGGAGAAGTAACCAGTCATCTGAAAGAGAAAGTTCTCAATCAATGATTTAATGCTGTCATGCCACATCACGAAATGCAGTTTTCAATCATGCAGACACGTACACACGCATTATGATGTATGTATGAGCTTATGTCATGAGTGAGAGCACACACAGACTGATATAAATCATATGCATAGAAATGATAGCCCACCATGTATATGATTATATTCTTTTTCCTGTTTGTCAGATGGACACCCTGGTGTCCACAGTGAAGGCAGCTAATATATGCAAACACACATACATGCACATATGTTTGCATGCTTAATACACACATTTTGATTACACTTATGTACAAACACGTGCACAATTACTAGTACACACACTTTTATTAGCACACACTTTTATTCACACACACACATACACACACATTTAGCATAACAAGCACATACAGGTCTGGGAAATATCAACATATTGATGATCAGCTAGTGTTTTTTGCTTTTTTTAAATTCTTTTCTTGTGTGTGTGTGTGTGTGTGTGTGTGTTTGCTTGTTGTTGTTTTGTTGTTTGTTTTGCCAGGCCATTGTAACAAACCCATAAGCACCATTTCCACAAGGCCTTTTAACAAAAGAAATCAAAATTTAGGAAAACTAAATGAAATAAAATCAGTCAACCAAACTATCTGTTTACCACCGATGACTGAATCAAGAAACGCTGCTGATACATGTAACAGCTTAATTCAGCAGTGAATGAAAACCAACCCACCCCACTGCTTCCACACTGACCGCTGCACCACCGTCAGCCATCATGATCATGATCATCATTATCGCTTTCATGATCAGCCATGGTGTTCTTTGTCAGCAACATCAAGTAGACAACTCTTGGTCAAACGCACTTGTTAACATCACGGTTGACTGACTTTTCGCGTCAGCCGATCGTTTTATGCAGACATATCATTGTGACGTATAACATTCATGTCCAGTCATACTGTGTGTCACCACTTTATTACGTACGGGCGTATTTTATGCTACGTTGGGATGTCTGGCGTGCACGCCTATCGGTACTTTCGCTGCCGACCCCACCGTTCCTAACAACGTTAGCCCGCATACTATTTTTATGCGACAAGATTCGGGCACCACAAGGGGTGAAGACCTGTCGATCGTGTTGTGTGCACGTTGTGTTACGCATTTAAAAAAGGGAGCCGCTGTTGATTCAGGCTGGCCAACGTAAGCGGGCGTGGTTCTCGAAGCAATAAAGCGGGCCTGTGTGTTGTGCAAACTGTCGGAGCAGTTAGTGTGTTTGTGTGTGTACACTGTCCCCTCCAGAAAAGTGGCCCCGCTCATTCTGGCATTTTGACAATATCGTGCAGTTGTTGCATTATAAATACATACACGTACGACCTTTCCTTGCAATGTGTGAAAGCGTGCCGTGGAAAGGTTGAACCGAACTGGAGAGCATAATATACCCCCCCCACACCTGCTTTTCACGTTGGCAGTATTTGGTGACGATACCATGTGCTGTGCTTATTCATATGTGCATAATAGATACCGAAAGTGATGTCCTGTTCGGTACGCTAATTCTTCACACACAAAAAAACCCAGAAAAGTTATGTGAAGTTTGTGAAGAAACTATGTGTGTATAACCGAGACAGAAATTCGAGGGGAATGCCTGCTTAAAAAAAAAGGAACTTCTTTTACGCTGTGACTATCGTGAGTACACTTTGAGACACTGACGTAGCTCACATCACTTATAATTTGCACACACACACACACACACACACACACACACACACACACACACACACACACACACACACTCACACAGAGTTACATAAATGAATAGATATCACACACACACACACACATGTGCGTGTGAGCGCGCACACACATAACTGAGGCTGTATTAATGCATATCTGATAGCTGCTGTCACTAATGCTTATTTAAAAAGAATGAAGGAAGATATGAGGATAGTGCATTGCATACTTTAACTGTAAACTGCATGCACACACACTCTCTTTATCTCGCTCTTTCTTTCTCTCTGAAACACACACACACACACACACACACACACACACACACACACAATGAGAACTTTTGAGAGAGGCGTGGAGGGAGAAAGAGGGAGAAAGAGAGGGAAAGAGAGAAAGAGAGAGAGGAACAGAACCCAATCCAGCAGGGACCAATGATCCAAAGTATTTGCCATCAACCATTCGCAAAGTTAAAAAGCTGTTGAGCCGGAGGTTGCACATTGAAGGGGAGTGACTGTGATGTGATGATACTTTGGCTGTAGAGTGAAGGGGGATGGGGCGGAGGAGGAGGGGCCAGGGGAAGGGGAGGGGAGTTGGCAAAGACAAGACGAGCACTTCAAATTAATGACTGTGTTTGAGCACTTATGCAGCTCTCTTGAGCCAAATACGTTGCATTCTTGGAGGAGCAGAAAGGGCGGAGAAGCGTTGCATGAGTGGGCTGAAAACGTTTATAAATCAGAAAACAGGGTGTCTGGAGCTGCCTGATGTATATATATATATATATATATATATATATATATATATAAAGAAAAGAAAAGAATAAAAACCTACCAGGCCCGGACTTTTCAAAAACACTTGATTTAAGGCTGTGTGACATTTGAGCACATGAAAGGAAGCAAACACCATGCAAAAAAGAAGAAAAAGAAGAGAGAAATGCATGTATTGGGGAGTAAAGAAAAGAGGAGGTGGGAATGAGAGAAGAATGAGGGGGGTGGGAGGGGAGGTGGGGCAGGTGGAAAAGAAACAGCAATACAATCCTTGTTGTGCTTGAAACCCTGTCAGTCAGAAAGACCTATCAAGTTGTCAGCGAACAATAATATTCATTTATAGATATTCAAATTATCTGAGGTTGAAAATGTCCACACATCTAAACTGGCTGGGTTAAACATGTAAACAACCAATAAGGCTTGTTAATCAATGCAGTAATCACGTCAAATGAAGTGTTTTCAGAAAAAAATGGAGAAATCATCTAAGGGGCGGTGTCCTTAAAAATATATTTCTAAACTGTAATTATTTTTTGTTGTGGTTGTTATTTTTTAAGAAAAGGGAAGAAGACAATGAAGTAAAATGTATTGTTATTGCTGTGTGTATTATTGCACATTTGTTTTTGATTCACAGTACATACTGTTTTATTACCACAGTGATGCATCAGATAAGTCTGTAAGACAGTGAAGGTGGTGGATTTTTCTTTCCTAATTGGCAAATGTGTTTTCTGTTGTTGTTTTTTTATATTGTAAACATGAATTTGTAAGATACTTTTTTTATTGTTGTTGTTGTTTTTAGTATCCCTTTAACAACGTTGTATGTGCATGTTCATTGGACATTCAAGAGTTTTGTGAGAGAGAGAGAGAGAGAGAGAGAGAACAAACAATCTTGAAGCTGACTGGTTGTTTAGAGAACAGAAATTTTATGCATTTTGTTTACATACAAAGCTAAAGAGTTTCTTTTACACTACATATACCTCCAAACCCTTGTAGTGGATCCTCTTCCACTTTTACTGCCTTCCTCTTCTTCCCATCAGTTTTTTTTCTTTTGTTTTTTAAAAATCAATAAACGCCATGTGCGTGGCGTGGCGTGCCTTCAACACACGACATGTTCATGAGCGAACCATATGCCGTGACAGCAATAAAAAAAAAAATAAAATTTTTTTTTCTAAAAGTCAGCATGCAGCCATGACAATTTGAAGACTGCAGTTTCAATACCTTTTTCGTCATGCAACATTATGTTTTTTAGTCAAAGAAAATTTTATTCTTGTCAACAAAACACGACTGACATGACCCAGTGAACAACAACAATAATAATAGTGTAAAAATGAAAAGCTAATTAATGATAATGAATAAAAACTATAAAAAAAAAAAAAAAAAAAAAGCATTCAAAAAAGAAAAATGATAACCCAAGAAACAATTTGTGAAAGCAAACTGTCTGAAAACAAATAAACAAAATTTGGAATACAGAGAGAGAGAGAGTGATAGAGAGAGATGGGAAGGAGGGGGGCAGTGTACGGGGGGGCGGTGGTCATATGACTCCAGAGATAAACACTTTTTGTTCGAGTCGTCGTATTGGGCAACTTCCTTGTCCGTTAACAACATTATTCGAAAGTTCTACACAAGGAAACAAACACAAGCAAGAGCAGCAACAGTATTAACACCGGTAAAAATACCAATTATAAAAGGCGTCCGTGCAAGCACACACACACACACACACACACACACACACACACACACATGTGCGCGCGCGCACACACATGCGTTGCCAGAACCATAGGCAAGATAAAAGGGATGTTGCAATTATCGAGTAATTAGCTCCATCGTGCCGGGAGTGCCACAGTTTGGTGGTATGAGGCTTACACAAAAGACGACTTACGAAACACTTGTTATCGATTTCATGCTCGTGTTTGTCCACGTATTCTTCATCCGCTATAAGGATATATATGGTAAATTAATTTCGTCAATAGGCGTACATTTTGTAAAATTGCGAAAAACATATTTTGCACGAATCTAAATTCTAATAATGCAATGAAAATTCTGATAAATTCTGATGGTCGTCTTTTTGATGCTGAAGAAATGCGTTGGCTACAGGTTTGGATTCATTGCCATAGTTCTAACGTTCACTGACAGGATGCACTTTCCGCCAGTCTTAAGCGTTACGAAGTCACATGAAGGAAACGGACTCCTTGGCATTCTAATGAATTATGTTGAAGATGTAATTGTTGATGGGATAAACATTAAGTATATTCTACAGCCAACAATGACCCATACAAAGACAGCTTTGTCCCGAGAGAAACAAGCCACAGGCGCTTTTATTTCTCCGTAACGCGACTTCTTTCATTCAGTTATATACGGGATAGCTAAAAACCGCGTGATGCAGAGACAGAATTAGGGATGGAAATAGCTAAATCTTGTTACGAGGAATCAGAGCTCGAGACAGCTGAGTAGACCATACCGGCGAGATTAGATTACAATTTTAATTAACACAGAGAACAGCGCACTCGAAAAAGTGAATGATGTGCAAAGACGATAATTAAGTATGAAAATAATGGCAAATTTGCTTCATTAGAGTTGGTTTGGATTATTTGAATTGGTGATGGTTTTAATGCAAAAACAGGTCAAAAGTATCTTGACTGCTTTGTTAACAAATGCCTTGGGGGGAGGGGAGGGGAGGGGTGTGGTGGGGAGTCGGGGGGGGGGGGGGGGGGTGGGGGGGTCATGGATTGCCAGTCCCCAAGATTCTTTTTCATTGACAGACGCACAGAGCTGGACACCCGCCTACACGCGCGCGTGCGCAGAGACATACACGCACGCTCGCGTGCCTTTGATAGCCATCCCCTGGAATTTTCAACTGGTAATCATCGACTCCATGTTTGTCAGACAGTCGGACATTCCCTCTCTGTCTCTGTCTGTCTGTCTGTCTATCTATCTCTCTTTCCCCATCTTTCCCTCTCATTCTCTCTCTGTCTCTTTCTGTTGGGGAGGATCAGAGCGCTGGCCAGACTTGGGTCCTTTCTCTTGTGAGCAGCACCGTGCGTCACGTGCACATCTCCCCGTCCCCTCCCCCCCCCCCCCATGCCCCCCAGATCTCCTCCTACCCCCCACCTCACCCCTCCATCTCCCCCACGCCCTGCCTCCATGACAGAGAGTGATCATGAGCTTCATAGGTTTAGCTTATTGATTGCGCCTCCCCCCCCCCCTCCCCCCGACCCCACGGCCATTTCCCCCTTTCCGCCCCGCTGGACTGCCCTCCTTTCATCCGTTGGAATCCTGTGGGTGCAGCTCTGCTGCCACACGTTGCTTCGGATTTCTTTGTGTACGGGGCATTGGTCAATCCTCCCTTGTCTTTCTTTCTTTTTTTTTGTTTTTGATTTTATTATCATTATTACTGTTATTATTTTTTGTTTGTTTTCTTTGCGATCCCGAGGCCACATGTAATCAACAGATCGATGATGGTAACCGTGATGAGATGATGATAATGACGATGACGAATAGCTTTTTTTTTCTTTCTCTGGAGTCTTTCTCGTTTTGAGGAGGAAGAGCAGTCGGTGACTTTGAAAGCAACAACAGGCAGGTCATGCACGATTCGCATCGTGGTGGAACGAGTCCTTTTACTCATGTGTGGAAAAGGGAGAGTAGAAAGAAGGCTGGGGGGTGGGGGGGGGGGAGGGGAGGGGGTTTCTACCCCGCGCGTGCACGCATTCACGAACACACACACACACACACACACACACACACACACACACACACACACACACACACAAGCCTGATAAAAATATTACGTTTCAAATATTTCACTCACACACACACACACACACACACACACACACACACACACACACACACACACGCGCGCGCGCGCGCGCGCACACACACACACACAATTACATATAATGACACTTGTAAACAAGCATTACCCTTGGTTATTTCACACTCCCTGCAGATGGGTTTTTCCCTGAACCGGCTTTGAGTTGCCGAAGAAGAGAGATCTATAAATCATTGGGATGTGAATTGGTGCGTTATTGCTGCTGGCTATCTGCTACGTTTGATAATTGAAAATTCATTTTTTCCACAAGATTCAATCTCGACGAGAGGACCCTTAGTATAGTGCTGTTGGATGATCGATTGCAAGACTAGGGTGGACTGTCAAATCAATACTTTTGTTCACGCACGCGCGCAGTCACAGACACACGAACACACTGACACACAAACACACACATACGCGCGCACACGCAGACACACACACGCACGCACGCACGGAATGAGCTGATATGCTGAGTAATTGAGATGGGCACTGATGCACTCAAGTTTGAATAGCAGTTCTAGTGCTGAGTCAGCAGATGTGTTCAGACGGCATAACGGTTTTCAGCGATGCATCATTTGGCAAATACCCGCCCTGTGGAATCGATCCAGCGTAAACAATCGTCTGATTTCTACACAGAAACTTTTGGGAATGCGGCAGGGGGTGAGGGAAGCTTAGGTTAATCGGCCCATGTGACAGTGCTTTTTAGGAGGTGGTGAGAGGGAAGCGGCATTGAGTTTGGGGATAGGTGTGGAAGTATTGATACTGTTCTGTCCACTCCTTCAGATTTATTAGTGAAATGAGTCGCACTCTTAGATTTGGAAGAAAAAGAAGAAAAAAATCCGTGTTCGGCCCACAGAAGAAAAAAAAAAGATGTAGGGAAGAGCTATTCTGAATTAATCCCAACTTTAAATTAAAAAAAGATATATATATATGTATTATTCTTCTTTGAAAGCTCATTACAGTGTGTGTGTGTGTAACAAACAAGAGAGTGAGGTTAATTATCAAAATCCCATGCTATCAACACCAGCACTTGTCATTAACATAATTATCCCGTGTGGCGAGACAGTCTTTTTGGCATTTGATGTCAGCACAAATTTTGTTTCTGTTTCTGTTTTGTGTGTGTGTGTGTGTGTGTGTGTGTTCTCTTCCAGTTAAGGCCAGGGGTTGCGTACAGAGCCACAGGCAGGCAATGAACCATACTAGGGAGGTTAGAGTCCCAACATAAATCCTGGCATTCTCGCTGCCCTCCCACCGCCCTTCCCCTCACCCACCCACCCCTGCACCATCACCCCCCCCACCCCGCCCCCTCCCCTCACCCACCCAGCCCAGCACCATCATCCCCTTTCACCATTAATGTTGTTGTCGCCCTCTAGGGCTAAAGCACGGCAAGCTGGTAGGGCTCCACATTTATCCAACCAGAACTTCTGCCCTAGGTCAGGTAAATGTCCACTGGTGATGCCAAAGCAGTGTTGGATACGTTACACCACACCTCCACACCCCAACCACCTCCACCCCTGCTCCCGCCCCTACCCTGATCCACCTTCTCTCCTGCTTTGCCTATACTCGGATGGTTCTCCACCGTGGGCCGTATTACCACAAATACCAGGGGGTGAGTGTTGACGTTGACGTTGACCCTGATAGTAGCTAAGCAGAGGAGGGAGGCGGAGGAGTGATTGTTGACCGCTTCGGACTGTTTGTTCTGATCGCCGTGATCCTGTACGTGAATTTGAATGACGCTCAGTTGAAAGTGAGACGGATGCCTTGGTGTTCGTACCAGTTTGTGTAGCTGTGTGTCCGCTGGAATAAAATCACATTGTCAACACACGCACGCGCGCGCGCACACACACACACAATTACATTCATGTCGCATTCACACCTCCGCACTTTCTCTTTCACCTCTTTCCCATTTTCTATCAAAGACATACACGCACATATACACACTCTCACACACACACACACACACACACAACACACACACACACACACACACACACACACACACACCTTTACTTTTCTCATTTCCCCCACACCTACATTCTGTTCTGTTTTCCCCAGCTTTTTCGCCAGTTAATT
>NC_134902.1:31704724-31712224 GCF_041734735.1 Babylonia areolata | reverse complement strand
TTGTCCATTTAGTTTTTAGTTTCGCGTGCCAGGTTATATTTGGTATTCAGAGAGAGAATCGCATTACTCGCATGAAATCAGAATACCAATCGTCTAGAAAATTCGTATTTAACGGGAATTTACTGTGATGTACGACTGACAAAAACAAACAAATTAATGAACAAACCACTAGAAATGCTGTTGAAAAAAGGGATACCTGGGCGTGCTTGTGTTCCATTCTGTTTGTCTCACCGTTGGTCTTTCATTCTTTCATTTTCACTCTGCCCCTCTCCATCATCTTCAAACATGTATGTATGTATTTGCTTATGTATTCGATGTGTGGTGTATTTAAGTTCATAATTATGTTTGATTATTTGAATTTACCTTGTTTTTCCTTGTTGCCCCCGAGGGCAGGATGTAAAGGAGCATACATGCTTACTCCACTTCCCGAATTTATTAAACAAATTCGTTTTTGTTAGATTCATTCGTAACTTTCTCTTTACTTCCTCTCTCTGTCTCTCTCTGTCTCTGTCTCTCTCTCTCTCTCTCCCCTATCCACGTCACACACGCTCATTCCCCCGTTCCCCCCTTTATTTTCTTTCCGCCCGTCCCTTTCAGTTGATGTCCTCCACTCCCCCTTTGCGTCTCCCACTCACCCCCCACCCCCTCCTCCCCTGTCCTTCTCTATAGATTTCCTTTCGGTCAAGTTTTCTTTTCATCGCTGTCTTTCTGTCACCCACCACCTTCCCCCTCCCCGGCTGCTTCACTGTTGTTTTTGGTTTTTTCTCTGAGGCTCCTTTCCTCTTCGTCCTCTCACTTTTCCACTCTGCGGTCCTCTTCTCTCTTTCCGTCACTTTCTCTATCACTACCCCCCGTCCCCTCACCTATCCCCTCTCTCCGTATGTTTGTCTGTCCGTCGCTTTGTCTGCCTGTCTGTCTCTTGTCTGTCTGTATCATAGTTCAGTCTATCCACATGTTTCATTTGTCTGTTTCTGTTTCTTTGTCTTTTGTGTACTCCCCCACCCCTCTCCTTCCCCCATCCACACCCTTCTTTCCTTTCTCTGCCTAGCAGTATTTCACCCCGTCTCATGTTTCACCAAAAGAATTAAAAAAAAAAAAAAAAAAAAAAAAAGACAAAAAAAGACGTAGCACAACTAAACAGATCAGACGAGCCACCACAATCTGTGTCCTCGAGGAAGCTAGGGGAGGTGGAAGGGGGATGGGAACGGGTGGTGGTGGTGACTCATTGGAGTGGGGGGTGTTATTACCGGGCCGATCCGTATTCGATCCGAACCGTCACGGCGTGCAGTAGGCAGGCAGGGCAAGACAGGAAGGCATTCTATTCGGCCATTGCCACAGATGTGGAAGCTGCTGTAGACGATTGATTAGTTGGGACTGGGTGGAAGTGGGTGGTAAGACCGACCGTCACACCGGATCGTTCGTTTCGGCTGCCTTTAATGATAACGGATACTGTAGCATCGAGTCTCCTCTGACGCTAATGGCTGACAGGAAGTGTCGGTATATGTTGGCAGGAAGTGTCGGTTTATATTGGCAGAAAGCGTGTGTGTTTTTTGGGTTTTTTAAAAATCTTTTGTTGTTGTTGTTGTTGTTTTGTTTGTTTTTTTGTTTTCTTCTTCAAAATAAGGAAAACAAAACGTCATGCAGCAAACAGTTTAACAAGCACGCGTGCTCTCTCTCTCGTTATCTCTCTCTCTCTCTCTCTCTCTCTCTCTCTCCCCCCCACACACACACACATACACACACACACACACACACACACGGGATACTTATTTTGTTTGTTTTTAAATCTCCAGAGCTTTCAAACGTGCCTAGCCTGCCCATAATTTTGCCGAAGTTGGGCTGCCCCACTTTTTCACAGCGTGGAAGACAATTTCACACAGAAAGGAAGTTGGACTCTGTGCTCCCTTCTAACGGCCAGGTACATGCAGGCAGGCGAGGGGAGAGTGCAATGTGGTAACAACCCCCTCCCCCCCCCCCCCCCCCCCCCCCACACACACCTCCCTAACCAGTGTTGTTTCATCCGAGATCTCATTAGATCCAGTCTTCTTGTTTCTCCATCTCCGCTGGAGCGTTGCAAATTGCGGAAATGGCTGGGAGTCGCTCTCTCTGTGCATGCCAGCACGAAGAACATGTTTGAGAGAGAGAGAGGAGGGGTGCGGGGGGGGGTGGGGTGCGGGAGGGGTAGGGGGGTGAAGGAATGTTGAGTGTGCGGAGTGGGGGTTGGGGTGGGGGCTGACGGGTGAAGAGAGGCGGGTTGCTAGGAGGGGAGTGTGTGAACAGAGCACACGTCCAAGCGTCTAATCTAATGAATCAGCTATGGATGTGTTTTCATTATTCAGTTGGAATTTACCCTGTGTGCACAATGTGAAGCTCTGACCGGCATTACATGGAAGGAAACGTTCGATCTTCTGTTGTCCTCAGGCCGTCCTCTTCAACCATTTCATATTGATCTGATATAATATATATATATGTATTTATATATATATATATAGATAGATAGATAGATAGATAGATAGATATAAACATATGTATAAATAATTGTGTGTGTGTGTGTGTGTGTGTGTGTGTATAGAGAGAGAAAGAGATGGAGAATATGCGTATGTGTGTCTGTGTGTGTTTGCGTATGTGTTCCAAATGGAGGGCTTGCGCATTGAGATTGATGAAGCCATTTAGTACAGGTTGCGTAAGAATCACCACCACGGGAAAAGTGCCCCCCCCCCTCTCCGCACCCTTCACCCCCCGGGCATTTCTAACAATGAAAATATCGTCTCCTTGTTCCCCCACTACTCGTCTCAGTAATCTGTTTTGACTTCTGACGTATGGGTTTCCATAATCAGGTGTCTGGCATAATCCACCATTGCAAAGCTTATAGCAGTCAAGCAACATTCGGTAATCATTGGCATAAGTTGGGATTGTGTCTTGATGAAAGACTCCATTTCTGTCTGTCTCCTCTCTCCACTCTGCCCTTCCCCACCCCCCACTTATCTGTCTCGTTCATTCTTTCAGAGCTTTCCATATTGGGAAGTCATTGTCCGTTGCATTGTAAAAGTTCCAGACGTTAGCAGGCACTCGCTTTTAGAACTGTGAAAGTGTCGGCCCCGTTGGCGACCGGGGAAATGCCATGAGCATCTTCAATGCGGATCTTGGTCTGGGATGAAGATTTTAGAGATCGTTGATGGCGCGACCAGGAACACTTAAGATGCTTTCGTTACGAAAGCATGATTACATGTTGGCTGTTTTCGGACCTCATCTATGTTTTTGGAGCATCGTTTGTATGCACAATATCCACAATGATCAGCAAGTTTGCATAATAATGATGTATTAATGCTAATGCAGGCCTCCCTCTTACTTTGTAGCGAAGGGGGTGGCTTCTCTCCACTAAAATTAAAAAAAAGAAAGAAAGAAGAAAGAAATATAGATCATGATATACACTTTCACGATGATTTTTTAGTCTCAGGAAGCTTTTCTTCACGCCCTCATGCTGTCTGGCGAAGGGGTAGCTTCTCTCCATTAAAAAAAAAAAAAAAAAAAAAGAATTGTAAATCATGGCATACACTGTCACGATGATTTTAAGTCTAAGAAAGTCTTTATTTTGCTCGTTCTTCACTTTTTTAGTTTGATTACCTTCGCCACTGCTGTCGCCGGATTTCTTTACGTTTCAACCACCCGTAAATCAATAATGTCACTTTTTATGAGGTCACTGAAACAAAAGGTTTCTATTCGACTGAATGAGGGAGGTAAGTTGTAGTAGTAGTTGTTGTTGTAGCAGTAGCTGCAAATCCTATTTCATGCTGTTTATCTATTTTTGAAAATTTATTTATTGCACGGATGTTTCGGAACAAGACTCGGGTGCAAACGGTCAGTAAGTTGTCCCACATGCTCGTTTTAAGTGCATATGGCGAAGCACACACGCATGACACATGACTTTAGGGAGCATAACTACGTTTAAGTGCGTTCATTTACTCAGAGCGGTCACTTGATTCACCCACCCCACTCACCAACAGAACTAGTTGGTCATCTATCAGCCAGGCTATCAACAATCCATGCTGGTTTCATGTATAGCCAGACATGCTCATAGATTATACAGAATGGGTTATGTGCGTTCTTACTGTCAGAAACAGGAAAGTGCAGAGCGCTTGCTGAAAAACATTAAAAAAAAAATTGCTTGTTCAGTGTACTGTTATCAGAGATTCCATTTAATTTCCTTTTCCTGCAAACAGAAAGAGCAGACTGCCTCGGTGCTGGCTTCTTTGTCTCTGTCTGTCTGTCTGTCTCTCTCGCTATCTCTCTCTCTCTTACCAGCAGGGAGTGCAAAGCATTAGTGGGGTTGTAAAGAGAATACATGTCCAACCGTCTGATTAATTAATCAGTTGTGTGTGTGTGTGTGTGTGTGTGTGTGTGTGTGTGTGTGTGTGTGTGTGGTCATAGTTATTCTTTGAAGTTCGGTTTATTCACTGTGGGAAGGCCTCACCGGCACAGCATTAACACATTCGATCAGTCTGTTGCCATCTGTATTGATCTGATATACATGTCCTCAGAATGACCGCGTGTTTAGAAAGTCGTTCAGTGCAGAGGTACCATTGGCAGCTCGTTTCAGTAACCCAGGCTGGCTTTTCTATTGAGTTTTTTTTTTCCATATTTTTCGCCCGCTTCCCAACTGCTCGCTGTCTTGCTTATCCTGTATGGATTTCCATTGTCAGATGTCATGTGAGTATCATTCCATCATTGTGTTGCTGGTTTCCACAGCCAGGAACCAGCTGGTCAGACTGCTACCGGTAGACATCACAATGCAGACCATGTCCTGGTGGAAGACTGTGTTCCGGTCTGTCTTCTGTCCTCTCCGACCGCCCCCGTGTTCTTCATTTGTGTCCAGCCTATTGCCTGTAGTCTTCCATATTGGGAAACCATTTTCTGTTACGCTGTGAAGGTTTCAGCCTTTGGCAGGCATCCATGTCATTTTCAGAACCAGCAGACTTCCACCATAAGCATATGCGGTACGGTTTTTTTGGTCTGGGGTGAAGACTGTTGTCGATTATTGGTGACGCCCGCTGGAACGCTTGGATTGGTGTTGTTCAGCAAAGCTAGGTTTGATGATGGTTATTTTCAGACACGATCAAGGCATGGTTTTAAAGCAGCATTATTAATTCATTATTTTCAAAAACAAAAAACATGACCCATTTCGCGCATTGTGAAGATGGAATTGCTGGCGGGTAGGGGTGTTAGTGAGTGTGTAGCAAGGACAATCATAAAATGTTTGCTTTATCATGATGTTAGCTATACTAAAGGTCATCTTGATGACTTTCGTTTCGGGAAGATGGGGGAAGACAGTAGGTGTGAGCAGACGGGATTGAAACACGTGCACCCCAATTTCGGAACGTGACAATGTCGTGATCCAGCCGTTGCCGCTCTCATTATTTAACCCTGTGGCTCCTAATATGTCTCGCACCTTATTCCCATCGGCTCGTGAAAGAAACCTGTAGTACGAGGGATGTCCATTAAAGATTTCCCCAGGCCCACTTCCCAAGGACTGAGGAACGAAACTTGGCACAGTTATTATTGGTCTTTCTGTCAATGGGTACCGCCGACAATGACACTTCTCTCATCGCTTTATGTAGCTTGTGAAGACCTTGCATTTAGAATTCTGCATGTTGCGCCAGAAGCCACGACCTGACTTCGGAAATAAAAGCATTTCATCGTCTGAGAAGTGCTTACCCTTCAAAAATGACTTCATGGTTGGAAAGAAGTGGGAGTCAGATGGTCCGAGGACGGGAGAGGAAGGGTGTGAGGAATGATTCCTCGGAGGCGGTAAGTCAAAATGCTTCCATTGCTTCGACTGGGCTTTAGTCTCTGGATCAAAGGGATGGACCCATGTTTTGTTGAGCGTGATTTGTCTGTCAAGGAAGTCATCCTGGTTTTCTTGGCACGTGACTAAAAGAGCATTGGAGCACGTGACTCTTTCCTGCTTCTGGAAAGGTGTGAGCAACCGGGGAATTCATCGTGCAGACAACTTTTGCATGTGCAAATGGTCATGGATGTTTTTTTTCCCACAGACCCCACACTGATCGTGACACGTTGGGCTAGCTGGCGAACAGTCATGCTGCGATTCTAAAGAATGGCGGCGTCCACTTGCCGGATGGTGTCTTCATCAATGACGGACTTTGGTCGCCCGGGAATGGGAGCTGTTTCCAACGATGTCCGACCACACTTGAAGTGACGATGCAAGTGTTTGACTTCATCATACGATGGGGCATCCTCGCCAAAAGTCTCTTTCATCTCATCGAAAGTTTTCCTTGATCTGCGACCTCTCAAGTACAGAAACGTGATAACCGCTCTGCAGTCAGCTGGCTCCATTATCAAATCTTGGTCCACCATAGCACCCGTTTGAGAGTTCAGAGTTGCAATTTAACACGTTGACTACAGAGATATGTATTATTATACATTTGCAATTTCAACATCCTACAACAACCGGAAGCAAGTCATGGGAAATCTTTAATGAACATCTGTTTTTAAGCATAACGGCAGTCTGTTTCGGCCAACGTCCAAAAAGCGTGTTGAGACAACCGGCGATTGAGCGCCGACGGTACGGTTTTCGAGTACAGCTTCAACTCTGAGGCACTGAGGTCATGGCTTAAAGCCATCGCTCCTCTGGAGAAAAAAAAGAAGAAAAAAAGTCGCGTTTTCTGTAGTGCTCTGAAACAGTCGTTTTCCAGTTTGCACTTTCCAAATGGGTAAGTAATCAGAACAGCACTCGCGCAGTTGTAAAGGCAGAGAGGATTTTTTTCTTCTTCTTCTGTGTACCTTTCATTTACCTGTATGTAAGTTGATTGGAAGCACGAAACAATAATGGTTTGATGTTGTGTGCCTTCGTAGGAACGAAAGTGAACTGTGCTTGTTTGGAGTTTAAGTGATCGAAGCAGGGCTTTCTGTAAATAATCAGTCATGTATTCATAATGACGTTGACCTTTGGATAAGATGGGTTGATTTTTGTTGTTGTTATTGTTGTTTTTTGGTTTGTGTGTGTGTGTGTGTGTGTGGTTGTTGTTCTTGTTGTTGTTGTTGCTGCTGCTGCTGCTGTTGCTGCTGCTGTTTTTTTTTCTTTCTCCTGACTGGCCCTTTCTCTCGTTTTCTGAACTTTGCGCATTGAAGGGAGGGACGTACGTGTCTTTCGTTTGAAACAGGGAGTCTTCACCACCGTTCTCACCCAGCCCTCCCTCCCCTTGTGCCCCTCCCTGTCTTCCCACCCCCCGATCCACCAATTCTCCTCTCCTCTACATGCATGTGGTCACAACGCTTCATCAATACTGTCGCCGTCCACGTCACAGACGAATGGGCACACTGAGCGGCCTTTGATTTCCATCTGAGAACTGCAGAATTAATGATCCACGGACGTTAGATTCCTGTCAGAAAGGGTAGGCCTATGGCTCACATGGGGGGAATAGTCCGAAATGGAAGACGTGCGTGCGATTCGTATTAATTCAGCACAGTTCTTGTCTGTGTCCT
>NC_134902.1:31554724-31699724 GCF_041734735.1 Babylonia areolata | reverse complement strand
TTCATTTGTTTACACAGCAAAGAAGCTACATAGAGCGTAATTAAGTGCTGATGATTGATACACAGTCATAAACATGTGGGCTGGGATTGATTTTGGGGGGCTGGGTGGTGGGGGGGGGGGGCGGGGGGGCGGTGGGGGCGTTGGAGGGGGGAGGCAGGGTGTGTGTGTGTTTGTGTGTGTAGGGGGGGGGGGGGGGTGTTAATAGGTCGATGCGTTCTTTGGATCAGTTCGATTGAAACATGTTGCTGTATTCGTCATAACGCTTCTGTCTCTTGTCTTTTTCTCTGTCAGTGTCTTCTCTCCCCTCTCTGTCTCACTCTCTCTCTTGGTGTGTGTGTGTGTGTGTGTGTGTGTGTGTGTGTGTGTTTGCGTGCTTGCCAGTGGAGCGGAGGAGGGGGAACTTCTCAGAGGCGGCAGTTGAGGGGGTTGGGAGGGCGAGCATGGTTGATCGACCGCGCCAAAAGTTTGAAACTTTGTTACCTGTCAAACGTCGAGAGAACTGCGAACTTACTTGGACCCATGCCTGTATTGATCGCGAGACTTTTAAAAATTATCTGCCTTAAAACGAAGGCACTTGAAGATGTGTTTCTTGAAAAGTACGGAATGCTGTTGACTATTTTATCAGTATTGATCGAAAGTGTGATGTCACCGTGCGTATCTCACATTTGGAGAGGCAAATATAAGTTGCTGTCTTCTCTCTCTCTCTCTCTCTCTCTCTCTGTCTCTGTGGGTGTCGGGGGTCTTTTAGTATTAATAGCTTCCCCGCCTTCTGGAAATTATGTGTTATAAATTTCCTCTTTTCCGTTGCTTTCGTTTTTTTCTGCCCTTTTCCCCCCCCTTCCATCACAGTTGTCTGCTTTTCTGCCTTCCCAGTCCATTTTCCTTTCTTTTTCTCCAGTAAGCCACACATGCACATATACGCTGGGATGGGCATTAACTGTTCATTCTGCAGCGTTATTTGCCTTCATGGCCCTTATATGTGTGTGTGTGTGTGTGTGTGTGTGTGTGTGTTGTATGCTGTTTAATATTTTTAACGATTTTTTTGTTATCTGTGGATGATAAGTTATACACACAGAAGGGCTGACGTCTTCAGCACAGCCTCGTCTTATTTCCCTTAATTCAGGAGCTTTATTGTAAAAATATGAACTGTGTTTTGCAGCTCTCTCTCTCTATCTCTCTGTGTCTCTGTCTCTCTCCCCTCTTTATATATATATATATATATATATATATATATATATATATATATATATATATATATATATATTATATACTTTCTCTCTCCTACCCCCTCTCTCTCTCCCCTGATATATATATATATATATATATATATATATATGCAGTGTGTGTGTGTGTGTGTGTGTGTGTGTGTGTGTGTTCCATTCTTTCCCATTCCCTGCCTTCCTCTCAGGAGCGTGTGTGTGTTCAATATCCTTCAATACCCTTTGAAGCTGTGACGGTAGTATGCGCCACACTGAGTGTCTTCCAATGATCCAAAGGATCGATGGTGACCGGGGTGTATATGTTATGACGGCACAGGTTACAGTGTCCGTGCTGGGCTTTTGTGCACCAGTTTTTGATGATGATTACTCGCATGCACCGCTCTGACACACGCACGTGCGCACTCGCACACATACACACACACACTCTCTCTCTCTCTCTCTCTATCACAGTGACACGCACACACAAGCGCACGCGCGCGCGCACAGCGCCTTACAGTTAGGAGGATGGCGAAAGAAAGGTTAAAGAGAGAGGCCAGACAGCGCATGCCGACCAGAGTTAAAAATAAGTTATTACACATGCAAGGTATTTCCATGAAAATTAATGTTTTCGACATGAGACTGGTGTGGAGTTGGGTCGAAACATCGTCGCATTCGCATTGCGTTCCGAGAAAATGGGTCAGGCCCATTACATGATCATTGATTCGGATCGGTTTTGTTGTACATAATGCCTGTTGACGATTCCACCTCCGATGTTGTTTTGAAGAAAAGGCATTGTGCTGCAGATTTTTGCCTGTCTTGTCTCACCCCACCCCCCTCCTCCCCACGCCCCAGCCCCCTCGTCCTCTTCCTCTTACACTTCCATTCCTCTCTTCGTTTCTTTCTTTTTGTGACTGTCTGTCTCTCTCCCTCTCTTTGTCTGTTTGTCTCTGAGTCTAGCAAACTACACGCTCGTGCGCGGGCATACGCAAATACACCAAACCACACAAACAGGCGCACACACAAACATACGCTCTCTCTCTCTCTCTCTCTCTCTCACACACACACACACATACACACACACACACACACACACACACACACACAAGTACACACACACACACACACACACACACACACAGATATCAGCGTTTCATCCCTGTAACGATCATGTCTGGATTCTCAAGCTCTGTTTATGGAACTCGAGGAGCCAGCCTCTCTCCTGTACCTCTGACAACGCCGATCGTTAATCTCAGAGCACGCACATACGCACGCACTAACACCAGCCCCCCACCCTTCCCAACAGAATCTCTCCGTCTCTCTCTCTCTCTCTGTCTGTCTGTCTCTGTCTGTCTCTTTTTCTCTCTGTCTGTCTCTCAAATGAAACAAATGTAATTAGTTTTAGCTTAACCAATGCGTATGACGAAATCTTAGTAAGCCAACAATAATTTGATAGCTTGTTCTTCAACAGTGTGTTAGCAGGGAAGAAGACGCAATGTAAGTATGCGTGTGCATGTCCATGTGCTTGTGTGTTCGAGTGCATGTGTATGATGCCTGTGTGTGCACACTCATGTGTGTGTTGAAGATCTTGCGTGGTAATTATTTGTATTATTTCTATGGTGTTTTCGTGGTTGTATTCTTTGATTCAATCATCTATTTACTTTTGTCTTTTTGATTTGTTTTCTGTCATTTGTTTATTCATGCTTGTTTGATTTGTTGTAGTGTGCGTATGTTTGTGTATGTGTGTGAGGGCATGGTGTAAAGAAGCTTCCAGCATTTTGTTTACAGTTACACCATCCCTATTATGAGGGATCATAGCGCGTGCGCGTGTACGTGTGTGTGTGTGTGTGTGTGTGTGTGTGTGAGACAGGTACGATGACCCTACTGTGCGCTTTTGTTCAAGGTGTTGTGTAGGAATCTGCGGGGTTTTTGACTCACTTGTGTAAACAAAGTGAGTCTATGTTTTAACCCGGTGTTTGGTTGTCTCTGTGTGTGTGTGTGTGTGTGTGTCCGTCCGTGGTAAACTTTAACATTGACATTTTCTCTGCAAATACTTTGTCAGTTGACACCAAATTAGGCATAAAAATAGGAAAAATTCAGTTCTTTCCAGTCATCTTGTTTAAAACAATATTGCACCTCTGGGATGGGCACGAAAAAAAAAGAAAAAAAAAAGAAGCCAAATTATATGCAAACTGCATTTACTGTTATATTTATTTTGGGTTTTTTATTCTCTAAACGTGGCACTTTGATCCGATATTCTGACACAGAAACAAGAGCAGTCATTATTATCATTTTTTTTGTTCAAACAGAAACTTCTTTTGCTAAGCATGGAAGTTTTATTTATTTTGCAAACGTTTTGGTGCTGATAGTAAAAAAAGGGAAATTAATCTGTAATTAATGCTAGGGGACTTAATTTGCTTTAAACTGATCTTTCTCATCTTGAACATTAGATTTTGAAATTATACTCAATACATAAAAAGCTTGTGTGTTTTACTCTCAGTGTACAGGGCTTTCACTATGTTCATTCGCCCAAGTGGTCTTTTTCGAAAAATACTAAAAATCAATACAACGAGTGGACGTTATAGATCTATTGGCTGAGCCCTGAAGGTCATAGGCAAAAATCATTTGCATACACATATTTATACACATTCAAAGCGCGTGCTCATATTCTTTGCGAACGCGAACGACGCCATTTTGTTTCAAGTTGTTGACCTGCCCGTTCAATCCTATATTCAATGGACAATACACGATAACATGTGATGGAAAGTTGGAGAAGGAGACCGTTAAATATTTATTCAGAGAAAGATTTGCGAACGCTTTGGATTATGCCCCAAACTGCCATAAAAATATCCACAGAATCAGTCGGAATTCACAGTTAAAAATTGTAAACCATGCGAGTTAATACCCTTGAATTGATGAAACGAAAAAATTTCCAGTCTTGACTTTTCTCAAAATGAAGTCCTTTTCACTTCATACGACGTTTAGAAGTACTGGTACTTGGCTCTACATGTTATTTGTTTCACAAAATACTCAATTTTCATATCAACTTTAAAACTATAAAACTAGAATGAACATAAAAGAGAAATTGAATCGACTGTGTCGAACTACATTCCCGGCGGGTGTAACTAAACTTGTACATCTATATAGATCCAGAGAAAACGGCTAAGTGTTGCAGTGTGATTGCGGCGATAGCCACGTCTCCTTTACCGCGGACATAAAAAGAATTTTTTTTACATTTTTATTTTATTTTATTGACCTTAAAGATTTTTTGAATGCCCAAGATACACCAGAATAATATGATTTAAACAGCGTTCTCACTGCGAATACCGCAATAGATTTATCGCCCTTTAAAAAAAATATGTTCAAATATTAAATTGTAGAACGACAGTTAAGGAGCCACGATAGTGTAATGGGTAAGAGTTTCTTCTCACCCGAACACGCGGAGTTCGAATCTGGTTAGGACTTTTTATTTTATTTTTTATTTATTATTATTTTTTTTATATCCCGAAACTTTATAATAACAAATACAGTACACATTTTAACGATAAGAATTTTTTTTTTTTTCAAGTGTATCACAAGTGAGTCTTGAAGGCCTTGTCTCTCTTGTTTGTGTTTTGGTTCGCTTTGGTGCGGTTTTGTTGAACAGACATACAGACGGACAGATACACACACACACACACACACACACACACACACACACACACACACACACTGAAAAGTAGATACACTGTTTTAGTCAGGATGAAATTTCCTTGACTAATCAGTTTTGGGATGAGGATTTATAGCCTCATCGGTCTGGCAAGCCCACAAGTACACAAGATAAGAACAGGCAACCTTTTCCCCTCCCCCTTTCTCTGTCTCTCTTTCTCTGTATCTCTTTCTCTCCTTGTTTTGCTGCCCCTTGCCCTCCAGACGAACACTACTTTGTGTGTCTATGTGTCTGTGCCGGGGTGCTCGATCATCATCTTGAAACGTTTAGAACGGTTCTGGCCTTGGTCTGTTATATTCCTGCTTCGTTGGTGATCCTGTGACAATGATGACAGTGGTAGTTAGGGACGGGGGTGCTGGGGGGTATAGAGAAAGAGAGGGAGAGAGAGTATTTGAATTAACCAGTTTAGAGAGGTATTGAAATTAACCAGCTCGAGACGAAAGTCCCATTCGATCGGGGGTGAACAACTAATCACTTTTCATCACGAAACATGATGTCATGCAACAAAAGTATGAAAGCAACGTGAAATAGAAATTATACATGACGACATCAGCGTAATTCAGAATATAACATAACACACACACACACACTCTCTCTCTCTCTCTCTGACACACACACACACACACACACACACACACACAGGGAGGGAGGAGGGAAGGATATCTGTTTTATTTAACAAGGGTAATGAGATAACCAATTGAATCTTGCTTTTTTTCCACTCAGCCCTGGAGTTCACAAGCAGGGAGAAGAAAAAGGGGGGGGGGGAGAGAGAGAGAGAGAGGTGTGGGGGGGGGGGGGGGGGGGGGGGGAAAGGAAACGGCGTCTGTTTTATCCAACAGGAGTAATGAGATAACCAGTGGAACAATTGATAATTTTTTTCTCTTCGGTCCAGGAGTTCACACGAAGCCCTTAAGAAAAGAAAGGAGAAGAGGAAGAAAGAGAGGGAAGGGGATAGGGAAGACAGACAGGGGGAGGGGGGGGGAGAGAGAGAGAGAGATGGGGGGGGGGGGGGGGGAGGAAAGGGAAGAGAGAGAGAGGGAGAGAGAGAGAGGTGTGGTTGGGGAAAAGATAAAGAAGAAGTTCCGTGTCTGTCCAGTCTCCACGCCGGTCTGATGGGTTGTGTGTGACAAGATTATGTTCAGTGTGAATCTTCGTGAACGGGGCCTTCCATTTTTCACCATGATGCGTGTGTGTGTCTGTGTGTGTGCCCCGTGTGTGTGTGTGTGTGTTTCCCTGCGTGTGTATGTGGGCGTATGTCTGCGTATGCATATATGTATATCGGTGTGTCAAGTTTCATCGTCCATGTGTTATTGCGTATAAGATGCTGATTGTCTGAATACTGTACTCGTGTATGAATAAGGATAGCTGTAGATGAGCATGAAAAATAGTATTATATTCCCAGACTGGATAGCATAATGCATTGTGATGGTGTGCTTGTTTTTAACTCTGTTTACATAATGCTGAAGCAAAACAAAACAAGAAAAAAGCAAACAACAAAAACACAAGGAAACAAAAACCAAATGAAACAAAAGACGTGAACTCTCCCATCTCCACACTGAGCATATATCGCGTAATGAAAATAATCGCAATAAGAATTCAAAATAGAAAGTAGGGTGGGTATGGGTAATTGCGAACGATCCAGTTGAAGCGACCAGCTCAACGTGTGTACTGTAAAATAATATGTTGTGCTGTAGTCAAACATAGTTCTTTTGTTTTTGTAGGCTTTCTCCGACTGGTTGCACCAGGAAAAGTTCGTCTGCTCATTCTTTTCAACGTTTTGTCGAAGTTTGAAATAGCATGGGTGCCTGAGGGTAAATGCGAACGGACAAGTCTAATTGCGAGCGATGGCTTTTGGAACATGTAGACAATTAAAACAGGAGCAGGTCTTTAACTCATTAGACATAACATATTATTGGAACATCGCACCAGCCTGTTGTATTGTTAGTTTTGATCACACATGCACACAAACACACAGACAGACATTTAAACACACACATCCCACATCGCACACAAACACACCCTTTAGAGAGTGCTCAGTTAACTGTGCAGCATTGTTCGCAAATAGGCTCACGTCAAAATATCCTATAGTCTAACTGCGAACGACACAATTTTGCAGTTTCCTATCTAAACTGACGTTCTGATCTGTCACCAATATGCTTTCTTAAATTCTCCCAGCACTGGTATTGCGCATTCAACATATCCGGTCAAATTAACTATTTTAAACTGTGTCAGAGTTCAAGTCCTACAACTTGCTTCCTTTCATTTTAGAAATTTGAGAGTACGTATGTAACCATGGTTGGCAGTGGTGCGCGAAGAGAAAAAAATAGCGCGGAAATAGCCAGAAATAGCTAACGTTTGACTAGTTCTATGAAATGGATATTCATTAAGGTATTGGAAAAAGGTCAAAGCAGGCGTTAAATTGTGAAATGCAACCGTTAAGAACGAACCGAAGTGGGGAGGTATACGAATCGTTCGCAATTACACGCTGTTCGCAATTACCCATACCTACCCTATGAGATGGCGTCCACTCCAGCGTTACTAACGCCTTCGGTGACAGTGCTGGAAACATGCGTGATGTGCTGCCTCGAGCAAAGATTCAGAACGAAATTTCTATTTAACCAGGGTGATGAGATGATGACATCATCAGCACCGTGGAGGAAAGAGAGAAAAAAAAGAAGACTGAAAGCAGGGCTGGAGTTGATTTAATTAAACACGTACATGAGAGAGAGAGAGAGAGAGAGAGAGAGAGAGAGAGAGAGATGGGATGCAAGGCAAAGCAAAGGCAAAAAGTTTATTTCTTGTGCCCCCGGGAGCATTGACACGTGAAACACTTCTTTTACATGTACCATGTAAACAAAAAGGGTGTACCATGTAAACAAAAAGAGTGCACCATGTAAACAAAAAGGGTGATTTCAAAAGAACACACACACAGAGTTGATCGATTAATTGAGTTGATCGATTTAGTTGAATGAAGAAGTTTATATATATGAGCACCGAAAAAAAAAGGGAGGGGGGCCGAAGAAAAATTATGTGAAAAGAAGGTGTAACTGGAGCGTTTCGTGCAAACCCCGACTCCGCTTGGTCGCAGAATGCGTCTTCGGGACGGCAATAAACAAAGATTGGTGAGTGTCGCAGCAAATTTCCGCCCGAACCTCTTTATAGCCAGGAAGAGAATGAGGACGCGAAAGAGGCGGCCTGGTCTGTCACGGCCCTCAGTAACTCTTCGACCTCCTTGGCCACCACACAGACCAGGGTGAAGGATGGATGGTCTGTGCGTGTGTGTCCGGAGCTGCATTTCTACTAATCCGCCTCCCCACAACACGCCCCCCAAATATAGAATATCCCTCACCGCATGGGCTGTCATGCAAACTCTTGCACCAGTTAATGGCCTGGGCCAGAAGGATAAAACGCGGGTCTGACATGCGCTGGTCTTGCTTCTGTCTTGCTGTTTGTATGAATTTAAGAATAAAAATTATTCCATGTCCCGATTTGATAACTGAACCCAAAAGAGAGCAGGTAAACCGCTGGATATTTGAAAGAGTTGGTGCTGGTCAGTTTCCTTCAAGCGTCCTGCATTCGGGGGTGGGGGAAGGGGGGGGGGGGGGGTCAGATAATTTGTGTATGCTCAACAAAATTGTCTACCGGAGAACAATGGCTTTATGCAGACCCGATTCGGTGAAAGAGGCCTTCCCTTCATGTAATTGAATTGGTCATTATAGACCTACAGTAAATGCACGGTTGTGACCGCCCCAGTCCCCTCCCCCCTCCCCCCCCCCCCCAAACACGCACACTCAGACAGACGTCCAGAACCCGGCCCCACGAACAACACAACCAATAGATCGTTAAACTCTACGTATGTCGGGAAGTTTCTGAGCTGGGGATCCATACTCTCTCTCTCTCTCTCCCCCCCCCCCCTTCCCCCACCACCACCAAAAAATGGAAATTGTTGGAACAGGTTTGGCGTGAGTTTGAGAGACAGAGAGCGAATGAGCGAGCTTTGGGTGCTTATATTTTTCCCCTTCGTGGAATGGAAAAATGCCCGGCTCCTAAAGCCGCGACCGGGAGTCAAAGAAACCCGACAGCACCATCAACAGGAAAGTCTCTTCCATTGACTTCCTTCCATACTGAGTAGGGCTGCCCTTTCGGCCATTATGTACGTGGAGTAACATTCTGTCCGGCTCGGGCCATACAGCACACATCGATCCCGAGTTGGCTGGGGTTGGAGGGAGTGGGGGGTGGGGTGGGGGTGTTGAAGTATTAGACGATCTATCACCAAGTTTGAACAGTGAGTCAATCTAGTGGCGGACTCCCCCCCCCCCCCCCCCCCCCTCTTGGGAAGCAGAACTAAGCTGAAGGCAGACGAGGGCGAAAGATTAATTTAGCGCATTCCAGGGGGGTTGAATCAGAACATGAAAAATCGATGTTGATCACAGAGAATCGCCAGCACAGCTGAAACAGTTTCAGTGGCCAACTGTTTTCCTCGGTTACAGCCACGTATTGATGGGTCGTGTGTATGTGTATGAAAGAAACATCTACTACTCTCTCTCTCTCTCTCTCTCTCTCTCTCTCAGTGTGTGTGTGTGTGTGTGTGTGTGTGTGTGTGTGTGTGTGTGTGTGTGCATGAGAGAGAGAGGACAGACACAGAGAGAGTGGGTAGGTTGAACGTGGTATGAATGTTTGTGAGAGGGGAGAGGGAGGAGGAGTAAAGATTGGGAACAGGAATGGAACGCTGTCTCTCTGTCTGTACATGTGTGATGGAAGAGTAAGGGGAATATGGAACAGGAGGCACGGGTGAAGCGAATGAGGGATAGAATGGCAATTTCCATTGCCACTATTGCCAGCTTTGTCGGACTTTCTGTCATCGATCTCCTCCGTCGTGTCACTGGAAAGTTGCACAAAGTTTTCAGACGGAAAACAATGTGTATGTCCGCTCGAAATTTATTGTGTATGTCGTACTTGTGTCCACAGTGGGATTGTATTGTGTGTGCTTTAAGCGCGGCAGTGTTCCCCAGCACTGCCGGAATGTGAAAGCTTGTCACGAGCACTATTGTGATAGCGCAGATACGCATGATAGTGCATGATACGTTTTGGCGTTCACAGAGGGGAGCTGGAGGATTGAGAAGAGGGTGGATCAATTGTAACAACAGCAGCAACAGCAACAAAATAAGTAACAACAGCAGCAGCAGCAACAACGCCACACATACACACACGCGCACGCACGAACGCACGCACGCACGCACACACGAAGTAACCGTCATGTCTTCCTAAAGCATTCAAACACGAGGATCACTACCTGTGTTGCTAGTCTGGTGTATCCATTCAAAATGTTGCAGTGAAGTGTATTGTAATATAACTCAAAGTGGGAAGACTACATACACATACATAATTACGCAGACGCGCGCGAGGTAAAACTGCTCGCGACAGTTTGATCCAAGGCAATCTATCAATGCCTGTGCTAAACGACTGACATTCGCATATGAACGACTGTTTCGTCCCCAAGAATGAAAACGTGATCAGTGAAAAAGAAGGGGGATGGACTGTTCCAAGTGTACCCTGATTCGTGCCATTCATTTCGTCACAGGCTCTATCCAATGCCGCGCGTGTGGGGAGATAATAAGACACCCAACAGACAGGGAGACGTGAATGATTCGACTCACGTTAATATCATCGCTGAGGGCTTTTCCCGTACAGTCCATGGTGGACATACTTAACACAGCTTCGCCGTGACTGGACTTGGTAGTTCATCAGAGGGTTGAGAACACAATGCATGTAGAGCTCTGCATACACGCCTCTTTACTTTGCGGGGAGTTGACTGAGGGGCAGAATACGAGTGCTCTGCTTAAGTCAGCCTTTTCAATGCTCATGCATCTGTGAGTCATCTCTGGGTGGTGGTTGGTCAAATTTCGGATTTAACCTCGACACGTATTTCAGCTGATGCTACCGACAGGGATAACCACCCTCGGACACAAGGGATAAGAGAGACTTATTTTATACATTACGGAAAGCAGATAAAAATTAACGAGAATGCCAATTTTTCATTTGGGTCGACCGGAATTCGAACTATTGATTTTAAGCAAGCAAGTGCGCATGTGTGTATGTGCATGAGTGAGTGAGTGAGTGTGTGTGTGTGTGTGTGTGTGTGTGTGTGTCCCTTTCCTCTGCTGTAATATTCTAACGGAATTACCAGATCACCCGAGGCGAGCATCGACTATCACTTGGACCACAACTCTAAATGTATATACGCACAGCTCCGTTGTGTTCAGATTCTTTGTGTGTGTGTGTGTGTGTGTGTGATCATGTTCGTTGTTTTTAGACCTTAAAACTTCCATGGTCTCTCAGTATTTGTTTCTCTCCCCCCTCTTCTCGTCCCCCCCCCACACACACCTCATGCTCTCACCCTCTCCCTCTCTTCCCACCACCTCTCTCTCTCTCTTTCTCTGTGCACGCGCGCATGTGTATGCTTTTCCGTACTGTTTTTTGATGTTCTGTGTGTTTTGTGTGATTGTAAAATCCTCAGACTCAAAGCGATACATGGAAGACATCATTGCTAGCAGAACAAGTACATCAGTACACATGACCGTCGGTTTTCCTGTCCAGGCGACACAATGTTCTGTAGTGGATTTCACCCTCTTTTTCGTGGATTTTGAAAATTCTGCCGTTGACTGGACTGATGTACTGCAAAGGTGAACGAAAGTGCTAAACACAGATGATTTAGTCCTGGAACGTTTTGCAGCTCACGGATCAAAACACACATTTGTTCGAAGTGTATTTACATATTTATACAACGATCGAATGAGAAGCAAAACATGACTGTGCCGTGACGTCAGCAGTAAACAGTGGTGATAACAGTTACGTGAAGAGATTGCCGTTGTGACAAGGAAGCAGTGGACGAGACCCGACAATGTGCAGACCGGGCAGCCGATCCAGCAGCAGAGAGCACCGGGAGCGAAGACCATGAACAGCAGTGACTTTCCCTTAACTTCTGCTGAAATGGCCAGGCGCTTGGGAAGCCGACACAAGGACGAGGCAGTGTATGGAAGCCACCCACACCTACTGAGGACACCGGACCACAACAGGGTTCAGTGCCAGGGAAGAGAGACGGACGTGGCGGAGAGCAGGGGGTCTCCCCAGTCCAAACGCGTGGGGCGAAGCATGAGCACCCGTCAGAGGACCAGTCACAGCCAGTCGCCCCCGCTGGGCTCCCGGCGCCTAAAGCTGCTGAGGGCCTTCTCCCTGCAGGACAAGCTGGACAGTTACCGGGAAAAACGAAAGTCCAGAAACGTCTCCTCAGGTAAGACTCGTCTGCCCTGTACCCTTCTCTCTTAATTTACTTTCTTTTCGAGAGATTAACATTCCTTTGTGGTCTCAATCAAAGGCTGCTTTTGGATCTGATTTGCTTGTTGCTGTCATTCAGGCATCTGGTGTCGTCTTGAAGAAGCAGCAAAGCTAGACAGGGAATGGGCGAGTGATCGATGCCGTGGCTGGTCAATTTGTGGGGAAAAAAGCTCACCATATTCATTTCTTAATCTGAATTAATGGTTCGTCGCTGTCACTGTGGGCAGTTTGTCTTCATACCGACCAGTGTGCTATCTGACGGTTTTTCTTACTACTTCATTTATTGCATGGTCTTTGTATGAGATGCCAAAGAGTCAACTGAAGCATCTCATTTCCGTTGCTTGAATCCTTCTCTGAAGCCCTGCTATAAGAGTCCAGGACTCGCATGTATTCAAGAAAACAGAAAGAACCTGTGCATGTTGTAGCTTCAGCTTTGTTCTGAGACCGACGTTCTTGTCTTTCCATATGGGCTTCAGTCTTGCCAGTGCTGTTGCGATCTGTGCAGCTCATGCCAATATTTCGGTCTTGGACCCTACTTCACTGATGATGGCACCAAGGTACTTTACTGCTTCACTGTTTCCAGTTGTTGGCTGCTGACTTTGATCTTGGTCTTGATTGGGTCTTTGCTGTTTGTCACGAGTTTTGTCTCCTCGGCACTGACATCCATTCCGTATTTGGTTCATGTTTCGCCCAAGCGGTTTACCAGTTTTGCCAGTTCTTCCTCACTGCCTGCCAGTCCATCACTTATCAGCGAATCGGAGACCTGAGATTGTACGTGTATCAATGGTAGTGGTGGAAAATTGGTTTCCTATGGAGCAACCATACTTGAAGTGGTGATGTAGTTTGGTTCTGATATGACACCAGATTATATAGTTCAAGATTTAAAGGGAGGGAACTGAAGTCAGGGGTTGTCGGTAGTTACCACGGGTTTGCCTGTCAGTATGCGACTGATGCATGTGTCCCCTTGGAGACGTCGACAGAATCATGCAAGTTAGCGGTTGTAGGTCAACAGCAAAAATGTTGTCAAGGCCATACATATTTTTTGTTTGGGGTTTCAGTGCGTGGAACAGCTTTCTTATACCAGGAACAGTGGTGGTGGCAGGCTACTTTGAACTAAAAGTGATTTCAGGCTCGAAGAATAATGCTGAACGTCTTGGTAAACATTTGATTTGATACAAAAGAATGTCATTTTTGGACTGTCCGAGGCTCCTTCATGCTCTCAAAGAAGGGTTTGCTCCAGTTGACTCCTGCTTCCTGAATTCATCGCAGCGTCAGAACGGACAATCTGAGCGGTGAAAACAAAACCAAAACCACAACAGCAGGAAACTTCCTTCTTTTATGGTATTATAGATGATTATCAGCAAGTCCCTCAACTACTTATAAAGAAAGAAGAACAAACAACATGTTAACAAAACCTGTGTAAATCCAGTCAAGCATTAATGGTTGAACAAGGGTGATAAAACGTGGAGAATACACAACAGCAATAGACAAGTTAGCAAGTGATTGGGCATTCTGGTCATTTATGGGAACACTGGTCATATATGCATATTTGATTCGATCTATGTCTTGTATGGACATTACAAACCTAATCACATATTAACTAAGGATCGGAAACTTCACGTGCAGGGTGAAAAAATCCTTCCCCATGCTCTCTTCTACGTCAACAAGTGTGGGTCCAATATTTGTCCGAGCTTTCAGTGAAAAAACAGCAAACACAACAACACAGACATGATAATTGATTTGGGATTTGTTTGCTCGATCTCTCAGAAAACTCCTTGACAGAAGCCGAGAAAGGAAGGGGAGCCGGAGGAAGGGGGTCATTGAAGGGAGCTTCACTGCATCTCTTTGCCCCCTGACTGCCCATTTTCGTAACTGGTTTAAGGACGCTGATTCTGATGTGGTTACGGAAATAAAGGATGGAAACGTTTGGACGGAGAAGTTATGAAATTGTGTTTGCTTTTTTGAGAAACTTAGATTTTTTACACACACACACACACACACACACACACACAATGCTGCACGATATTGCAAATAGTAGGGCTGCGATTTCATGAACGGTGGGCAAGAAAGCGCAGTGCACGCAATTTTTCTATGATGTGAGGTGTATGTGTGAGAGTAACAAGAAACACACACACACACACACAGATATTTATTTTATTATATTATTATTATTTTTTTTTATAACGTTTGATTTCTTTGATCCGCATCTTTGTATTCTTTTACAGAATCGGCTGAAGTTGAATCTGAGTCCTGTACTGTTGAAATAAAGTCAGCTGATGACCCTATTTTAGTGACTTACCAGTAAATCGATCTTAAAAGATTTTACGCTAAACTCGACCTTTGCTGGGGGCAATACCTATCCCTGTACAAAGCTTTTTTCCACGTGAGCAGCCAATAAATTAGATCTACTTCCGTCGCTAAACGCTGTTCGGACGAAATGCGGAGGGAATCTGATCAGAAAAACCTCATGTAGGCCACAACTGCTTTTGCCTCGGGAGGTGGGATACCGACAACAAAGTGCCGCCGATGACGTCGATTGGATTATGACGTCAGAAATCGGATGTGTAGCTTTGGCGGGTTCCCGAACAAGACTGGCTCTGGTGGACGCACGAGTCCGTGGGGGGTAATGGGGGGTAGTGAGGGGTGTAGAGAGGAGATGGAGAGGCTTTAGGTAAGATGATGGTCAGAGGAGGCTTATTTGTAGCGCAGCGTGTCCGCTCGTGAAATCGTGACGGCTACTTTATAAAATCTTGTGTTGTCCTCATAGGGGTTATAGATGTGCACACGCACGGTCGACTGAAGCAGTGATTAAATAACCTTATCAGAATCAACTCATGTTGACTGTGATTGTCACTGTAGCAGTGTCTCACTACTGGAACACGTTGCCAGCGTTTATTTCCAGTTTGCAACAAATAAGATCACAGCTCAGCTAGCCTCAAATGATATTGATAATTACCCAGGCATGTTACAAGTAGGTTTGGATCATAGTGTGTGCATGCATGCGAGCACTGTGTGTGTGGTGTGTGTGTGTGTGTGAGAGAGAGAGAGAGAGAGAGAATTGCACATGAGAAATGGAGTATAGTCGAGTTGAAAAAGTCATACATTTGTGTGGGTTTGCATTTAATTAACCTTCAGTATATGCCTGTCTTTGAAAGCAGCCGCATGCATTTCATTATGGATTTGTCTGAACGCATTGACGCCACCTTGTTGAGCAACTGAACTGTACTGAACCCACAGTGACCACATGTCCGGGAGAGTGTGGTCTCTGGTTCACATTTCCTGACAGCTAGTCCTATCTGTGGCCCTGTCTTTCCCGCCACTCCATTGCAATGTGCAGTCCTGTACACAGCATCTTCCTCTCTGTTAGTCATTCTGTGTGCATGAGAGAGAGGGAGTGTGTGTGTGTGGAGAGAGTATGTCCTGTGTGTTTGTGTTGCCAGCCATTCAGCTATGAGTAGAGAGTGTGTCCTATGTGTTTGTGTGTTGCCTGTCATTCAGCTATCAGTAGCTGAAACAAGTATAAAATTCCCTCACCTCTCCCCCCCCCCCACCCCCACACAACCCCATGACCTTTGTTTTTTCATGACTGTTCCTACTCTGATTGCCCTCTTTTGTGCTTGTGTGCATTGTCTCTTGCAGACTCTTAGTTTTACTGTGCCTCTGTCTCTCCCTTCAGTGCTGACTTTACCCTGTGTGGTCAGCTGTGCTGCAAACATTAATACATTAATAATGATGCTCTCTGTCTCTGTCTCTCTCTGTCTCCTCTCTCTCTCTCTCTCTCTCTCTCTCTCATAATGGTTATCTGCCTCATTCATTCATTTTGTTGCCTGTCATTTGGCTCTTTCTTTTGCTGTCACTCATTTTTTGGTCTTTTTTTTATTATTTAATTTTTTTTTTAAATCTAATTCATTTTCCCTGTGTCTCATTCTCTCTTTAAATTGTAACATTCATTACCTTTACACGCGCATACACATAAGAAGGAATGTACACACACATGCATGCATGCACACACAGACATGGGTATTGTATCACTCATACATGCATGCACGTGCACGTGCACACACACATGCACATACTGTAAAACTACCTGTAATGTGCTTCTGGACTTGACTTTTCTTTCCTTCAGTATTTTCCAATAATCTTATATATATATATATATATATATATATATCTGTGTGTATTTTGGTACTTCAAAAGTGATGGTTCATTGTGTTTCCTGCTCTCTCTGTCTCTCTCTCTCTCTCTCTCTCTCTCTTTTTTCACAGGAAATGAGTGCCAAATACAAATGAGAGAATGAGAGATGCATTTTGCCCAACCTTGGTGTCAAAACAAAGGATGTTGCATTGTCCAAATAATTTGGGTTCATCAGTCGAATGTGTCAAAACAGAGTGGTGTGGAGTCCTCCGTACTTTCTTTCCAGCTCACTGCACTATTCTCATTTTATCATTGTTTGCCTGCATTAGAAGGATTGCCAATGAACATGTAAGTCTGAATGATGAATGTTGGTTGCAGTTACCGTGTCTCTCTGTCTGTGTCTGTCTGTCGGTCAGATTTCTCTCTCAGTCTCTGTCTCTCTCTCTCTCTTGCCCAATCATTTGATACCATTTTATGTTTATGCTTTACACAAGGCTAGGGTAGGCTGTCAAGGCCTTGTCAGTATGTTTGGTTGTTGGGTTCATCCAAAGGTCAGGAATCTGCTTCTTGTTTTTGTGTGTTTGTTTTTTGTCCTTTTTTTTTTCAACAGCAGATGTAGCGTAGTTTATGTTGATGAGTCTGCATGCTTTGACACTTCCTTGAAACTGAAACTTTGTCTCTGTTTCTGTCTCTCTCCATCTCTTCCTCTCACCTTTCTCTTCTGCATTCCTGTGGGGTATGTGTTGCATTGTATAGATGGTGGTGCTGTTTCTGTAATGTTTTGTTTTTTGGTTTGCAGGATCTGCTGCAGACAGCAGCATGAAACATGGTCAGATCTCACCAAGCAGTTTCCCTGTGAGTAGTTCCTCTCTCTCTCTCTCTCTCTCTCTCTGTGTGTGTGTGTGTGTGTGTGTGTGTGTATGAGTGTGTACACATGTGTGTATGCATGTGTGTGCGTGTGCATACACATGCGTCAGTGTGCACCCATGGGTGTCACTTTCATTCCAACAGCTTTAATGATGTTAGTGTTAGAAGAGTTAAGTACAGACAATAGCTGTCCAGTTGATATTACCCATGTACCCTGTGGATAGGAGACTTTAAAAGGTGTTGTCTTTGTATTGCCCATGCACTTCATAGTTTGGGAGAGTTCAGAATTTACCATGTTACCCATCCAGGACTCTTCGTAAAACAGTTAAAAAAACAAAACAAAACAAAAAAAACTGTACTGTTTCCCAGTCACGACTGTGAGCAGGAGAGTTCAAAACCTGCCTCCCCCCTATCCCCCAGCCTCATCCTCTACCCCTCCAGTCACTCATCATCATTGTGGTTTGAAGAATTACACCCCACCCTCTCTCTATTCTATACCCCCCTGAGCCCCCTGCACTCTCACACCCCCCACCCCCACCCCACTCCCTTGGTAACCATCCTTCCATGTGGGAAGAAGAGTTCAAAAGCTGTCCCCTGTAAACCACAAGGCCCCCTGCCCTAAGGGAGTGAGTAGGACAGTTAAAAAAAAAAAAAAAAAGAAAAAAAGCTTTCCCCTGGTACTTATCATTCACCCTTGTGGATAGAAGAGTTGTTAAGTTTTTCCCCAATAACCCTTCTCATTTGGTTTCCTCTTTTGTCCTGTCCAGACAAGATTACTGCAGTTCTACTCTAGCAGGTTGACCATCTTCCTTTCTTGATAGACTGCAGAAAATACAGAACAGTGCTGCATGAGTTGTCCTTGCAAAAAAAGAAGAAATCGGATCATGTCACATCTCTTTTGCATCAGTTACACTGGCCTCCTGTTGAGTCCTGCATTCATGATAAACTAGTGACACTTGCCATCCAACATTTTGATGAATCTCTTCCCCGGTATCTCTCCTCTGTGCTGTAAACATATGAACCATGCAGAACGCAAAGATCCAGTTCTGAAAGTTACTTAAAGTCCCAAGAACTATTTTAAAATGCGTAGGGAAACGTTCTTTTAGGACTCAAGTACCCCAAGTTTGGAGTTCTTTAGCATCGTCCCTCAGAAACACTCCTGATCTCCAGTCTTTTAAGTCAGAACTGAAAACACACCTTTTCCGCAAACATTTCTGTACTCAGCACAATGGATAGTCCAAAGTCTGTTCACCAAATGGAGTTTTATGCTAAAGATACTTCAATACTTACGTAATCTTGTTTCAGTGCAGTTGATATTTGGTGTGTCTGTGTGTGTGTGTGTGTGTGTGTGTGTGTGTGTGTGTGTGCACGAGCGTGTGTGTGTGTGTGTGTGTGTTTGTGTGTGTGTGTGTGCACGAGCGTGTGTGTGTGTGTGTGTGTTTATGAAATGTGTGTTTTATGGAATGTATTTCATTATAATCTAAGCATTATCTATTTGATATTATTTTATTGTTTGATGGATTATGCATTTTGATTCTCAACAGTGAACTGACAAAGAGCTCTTGCAATGGTTTTTTTTTTACGTTTGTATCTGTCTGGATAATGTGAGTTGTTTTGAGCAGCATTAGTACTGGATATCGCACCATAGAAAAGTTATGTATTATTATTAATATTATTATTATTATTATTTCCTCTTTGTGTGGTAGAGTTTGAAACGCCACTCCATGCTGTCTGTCGACCCCTGTGGTTAGAAGAGTTTAAAAACTTCTCTCTTTCCACTTGTCATCCTTTATTTCTCAGGTGACCACCTGCTACCTGTCACCCCTGTGGTTAGAAGAGTTTAAAAACTTCTCTCTTACCACTTGTCATCCTTTATTTCTCAGGCGACCACCTGCTACCTGTCACCCCTGTGGTTAGAAGAGTTTAAAAACTTCTCTCTTACCACTTGTCATCCTTTATTTCTCAGGTGACCACCTGCTACCTGTCACCCCTGTGGTTAGAAGAGTTTAAAAACTTCTCTCTTACCACTTGTCATCCTTTATTTCTCAGGTGACCACCTGCTACCTGTCACCCCTGTGGTTAGAAGAGTTTAAAAACTTCTCTCTTACCACTTGTAATCCTTTATTTCTCAGGTGACCACCTGCTACCTGTCACCCCTGTGGTTAGAAGAGTTTAAAAACGTCTCTCTTACCACTTGTCATCCTTAATTTCTCAGGTGACCACCTGCTACCTGTCACCCCTGTGGTTAGAAGAGTTTAAAAACGTCTCTCTTACCACTTGTCATCCTTTATTTCTCAGGTGACCACCTGCTACCTGTCACCCCTGTGGTTAGAAGAGTTTAAAACCCACCCTCGCCCAGGTTACTTTTCTCATCTGTGGTTATGACATTTTTCAGAACAGTTCAGTTGCTACTACTTGCCCCCCCCCCCCTCCCCCCCCTTCACTGGCCTCAGTGTGTGTAAAAAGTATGGAGGAAAGGAAAGCAGTCCTACTGCCATTCATCCTCCCCTGTGGTCAGAAGAGTTCTGTAGCTCATGTCAGCTGTCTTCATGGCATCTGTCATACTGCAGGGGCAGGAGAGTTTACAGCTTGCTTTATGTTACTGTCCTACCAACTTCGGTTGTTGTGAACAAAGTGGTACAGCATATCTGGTCTTCTCTGTGTCCAGTGCTCCACACCTCCGTACTTACTCTACACACCTGCTTATCATCATTTTCCCAGGACTTTAACACACACACACACACACACACACACACACCTGCTTACTTCACACTTACATTCTGCCTCTTGTCAGGTGTATTTTTGTTGTGTTGTTTTTTGTGTTGTTTGCTTGTTTGTTTTTCTGTCTTGAAAACTAGGGAAAAGATTATGATAGGGGCAGCCAAGTCACATACACATGAATGTATGTTGATATTAAATATAGATAATATCTAGTGTTTATCTCCATTTCTCTGTAAATGCTACAACGTCAGTTTCTTGTTAAATTCCAGATCAAATTTACCATCAGATACATTAATGGAATAACAGTATGACTGGAAAACGTGTCAGACGCAAAATGCCTGGGAAATTTGCCAGACACAAAATGACCAGAAAACTCGATAGATGCAAAATGACTGGGAAAAACACATCAGACACAAAATGACTGAAAAACACACCAGACACAAAATGACAGACACAAAATGAGTGAAAAACACACCAGACACAAAATGAGTGAAAAACACACCAGACACAAAATGACTGGAAAACTTGTCAGACATAAAATGACCAGAAGAAAAAAAAAAGAAAAAAAAAAAGAATGGCAGACACAAAATAACTGGAAAATTGTCAGACACATAATTATTGGAAAACTTAGACATAGACTGGAAAAACTCATCAGACACAAAATGACTGGAAAACTCGTCACACATAGACATATTGATGATCAGTCAGTTATGTACATGTACACCTGGAGTGAGGTAAAACTTAATCAGGCAGCGTGCACCGGACTTCAAAATGGTTATTGGAATTGTAATGATAAGATGGGTGGTAAAATTAGATGGCTAGTCAGCAACTTTATTTATTGAAACAGCTGTGAGAAGATGTGACTGGAAGGTCTGTATTTCTCTCTCTCTCTCTCTCTCTCTCTCTCTCTCTGTGTGTGTGTGTGTGTGTGTGTGTTTAACAGTGAGACTAATTGGGCTGGTTTACTGCACATTTCTCAGTTGGAACTCAGCATGTCTGTGATTCAGTTCTGTGCACTTACAGCAATGCATATTTTGCTTCACTGGGAGTGAAGGGAAAATTGGGACGTGTTCCACAAGCCACACAAAGCCTAAAGTGTGTACTTAATCATAATGTCAAACAGGCAGTTCTCTTTGTGCTTATCTCAGCACTTGAACTAAAAAAATACATTGATATGGCTTAGCCGTCCTGTTCATCACTACAGGGAGAAAGAGACTGTGGCAGGCGAGAATATTGAACAGTTGTAGAGCTTGAATGGTTTACACAGGCGCACCTACGTATAGAATTTGGCATCAGCTGGTGTGAAGTGATTGTGAGACAAGAAAATTGCATTGGCTGGACTGTTACAAGAAATCTATATCTTGTTGTTTCTTGGTAAGTTATCTGGTGATGGAAGAATGCATTGTTTTCCATGAAGAAGTCTCAGTCGAGTCCGTGCATTTGAAATAAGACAAAAGGTAAAGGTGAGAAAATGAGAGATAAAACTTTAACCTCTAACAGGTACAGTTATTGCAGTGAGTGCTTTACGTGTTCATGGGATGACACTGTTTGAAGTCTCTTTCTTAAAAGAATGTAAATGATAGTGAGTGGTGTGTATTTCAAGGGAAGAACACTAGTATAGATTTTTGAATATATATATATATATATATATATATATATAAATATATATATATATATATATAATGATTCGACACATTTTGCTATCAACCATCCAACTTCCAATATTTCTGTTTGCTGTCCATCTTGTCCCATCATCATTAGTTTTTTTTAAATGGAAATTTTAATGTTTTGGAAAGAGGTTTTGCAAATTGTCTCACTTTCACTTTGTGTATGTGTGTGTGTGTGTGTGTGTTGGACAATGTTTTGTGTCTGTGAACACATGAGAGTGTGTGTGTGTGTGTGCGTGTGCGTGTGCGTGCGTGCGTGCACGCATGTACATGTGCATTTCATGGGTCTGTTTGCAGTGTATACAGTAGGTTGGAATAATTGGTACCTTTTTAAAAGTAAGTAATGATAAATCCACCTACTTAAAACTACAAAACTCAAACCACCAATAATACAAAAAAAAGCTTTAGGGGAAAAAGAATACCGGTACACACACACACACTACACAACAACAACAACAACAACAACAACAACAACACACACACACACTGCACACACACACACACACACACACACACACACACACACACACACACACTGTTCATGCAACACCATAATTATGGAGGAAAACAAGTGCAGGTAACAACAAAACAACCCTTCTTTATTTAAAAGTAACATTGGAAAGACTGAAAAAGGAAATATAAAATGGAAACTCTTCAGAGACTGGAGGCGGGGGGTGGGGGGTGGGGAGCATTTCAATTATCTGTGTGAGAGAGAGCCATTCCTATGCTGACATGATAGCAGTTTCATTCCCCGTGGACTGTTTACAGATCTTGGAATTGCCAGTGAACTATTTTTACCCAAGAAACACACAGGGGAAAGAAAGAGATTGCTGTAAAAGTTACTTTTGGGTGAGCATCATTCATAGACATGTAAAGTGTGAACAGCTGAAGGCAGATGAAGTCGGACATACAATAACTGAAGTGTTACAAAAGTGTTATGTGATGTGGTGGCAGATAACACCTCATCAGACATAATAACTGAAGTGTTAAACGATATGACGACAGACAAGACCTCATCAGTCAAAAAACTGAAGTGCTACAAAACAGCTCCTAAAGGAAGAAGGTGGAAGAATGGTTAAGTCACTTTTCTGAAAATACAGTGTTCAAGAGGGTCTGGATTTGAATCGCTGTCTTGCCATTTCTTCCAACTTTGACTGGAAAATCAAGCTGAGTGTCCAGCCATTTGGACAAATAAACAGAGATCCCTCGCACAGCGTGCACGTGGTGCACTGAAACAGAACCCATGGCAGCGGAAGTGTTGTCCTGTGGCAAAATTCTGCAGCAGAAATCCACTCTGATGGGTACACAAAGATCATTATGTGCATGCACTCAAAGCGTGACTGAGTGCATTGGGTTATGCTACTGGTCGGACATCTACCTAGCAGATACGGTAGTCATCATCTTCTTCGTTCATGGGAACTCCCTTGTTTACTCATATGTACAGACTACAGGATTTGGCTTTTACATGCATGACTGTTTTGTTTTTATTTTTACTCCACCGTGTAGGCAGCCATACTGTTTTCAGGGGTGGGTATTGTAGTGGTGTAAATGGGTTTTACCTAATGCAGAGACGCCTCCTTGAGGAACTGAAACTGAAGTTTTGTGTAATGTGATGACAGACAACACCTGACAAGAACATGTCCCATGGAGGAACGCCAGATCCCAGCCTCTCCAGTTCCTCAAATAAACACTCCAAACGAGAATCATACAAGGTGAGTGTCAATCAGAGGGGGATGAGCGTGTGTGTGTGTGTAAGGTGGGTATGGGGGTGGGGGGGAATGTGGGGTGTGTTTTTTGGTGTGGGTGTTTTGGTTTGTAATAAGTACCTGTGTTTGTGGGTGTCAAAGTATGAAAGCATGGCATAATGGTGGAAATAGGCATATTATGGTGGTAATAGGCATATGTGTGAATAGAAACATGTTTTGTGCATGTCCATCCAGTGATACAAACAGTTGACTGATTGGCCCACACAAAGAAAATTTTAAACATTATAACAAAGAATAGAAAAAAAAAACCCAACTAAAAAGCAATTACATCAGTGTTGTCATCTTTGTGGTAACATCTTTCTGTACTATAAATCATGGATAAAGATTGTTTAAGACTTTGGTGTATACAACTAATGCCGCTTAGCAGGAAAAAATGGGAAAAAAAAGGAAAAATAATCAGTACAGCAGTTAAAAGAGTTAATAAATAGCCAATATGAATTTTGAAAAGGATGAAAACGTTTAAAAAGAAAACAACAACAACAACAAAAAACAAAACAAAATGTAACATTCCATATGATATAGAAAAAAAAAAGTCAGAGATGAATGTATTGTCAATATGGCAGTAAAAAAAAAAGAGTTGCTAAGTAATTAAAAAAAGAAAGAAAAAGAATGAAAAGTGATATGCCAGTTTAGAAAACGTCAAATCGTGAACATGGCAGGGTTTTTTTGTTGTTTTTTTTTAAGAAAAGGCAAACAGGTTGATAAACAGTTACTATTGCTGTAAAATAGAAACCTCTAATAGTATAAATAGTCAGTATAGTAGTTAAAGCGTCCCCCAAGACCCCCAAGATATTAATAAAAAAAAAAAAAAAAAAAATGTTGTTGATAAACCAACCACTATATCCTTATGATGCCTTTTACGGTGCAGGCCCAGAAGCGGACATACCGCAGTCAGAAGAAGGAGGCGGCCAAAGAACTGCTGAGCACCATCACAGACCCTGCCGTGGTGCTGCTGGGAGACTGGCTCAAGGTGCGGGGCACCCTCAAGTCATGGACCAAGCTCTGGTGCGTCCTCAAGCCTGGGGTTCTTGTCCTCTACAAAAGCGACAAGCATAAAGTGAGTCAGCCTCTTCCTTTTCTTTTTTCTTTTTTAGTATAAATGTATTTCTTTCATCATCATCATTATTATCAATACATGGTGGAGCCTTGGTAGAATAGGGTAGGCATTGGACTTTTGATCCAGTAATGACCAGTGATTGCAGGGTTCGATGCCACATTTTGATATGCTGCTGTGTACTTGGGAGGGGCACTTTTACTCCGATTTCCCGCACTCCTACCTGATGTGAATGAGTATCTGACTTTGACAGGAGGAGAGGATTGGGCCCCACCTTCCTACGCCAAGCTCTAGACACAGTAAATATGAGTTCACTACCCCCATTGGCCGTAAAAGACTGAGGAGCCATTAACCTTTTTCACCTTTAACCGTCATCACTGATGCAGCCTCTAATAGTGACCCCTCTCTAAGACTTGATTGCAATGACCAGAATACATGTACCACATACCTTTTATCATGCTGTCTGGTACCATTGTATAACTCCTCCTTAAAATGACAAGCAACCAGCCTGTCATGACTGCAGCATCAGCTGACCACACCCAGTAAAAATTTCCAGTGCTCATCATTCAATCATTTCCTTCATCATTTGATTGGCAATGTAAAAGTTAACACATAAATTGCCTTCTCAGTTTGTTTTTGGTTTCCAGAAACTGTTCTGTTTGATCTCACAGAAAATCTTGTGAAGCTACAAGAGTAAAAATAGCAAGTTGGTTAATAAATCATATCTCACAAGAATCTCACAGTGAATTTCACTCCTTCATTTAGTGAACTCAAGTTTGTGAAAGTTTGCATTGCATGCCTGTGACCAAAGTAATGTTTTACTGAGTTGTTTTTGTTTGTTTGTTTGTTTGTTTTGGTTTGGTTTTTTGTTTGTTTGTTTATTGTTGTTTTTTAGAGGAGTGTTTATTTTTTTACATAATGCTGAAATGAAAAAAAAAGAGACTTGAATGCATACCATAATCAAGTGCTATGTACAAGTAATCAACTGCCAAGGTATTGTGGAAAAATAGTCTGTATGTTGATACCCCATCTTTCCACCCCACGCACCCTCCAAAAAAAGAAAGAAAAATGTTAGTGCACATGTTCTGATTGTCACATTCAGCACTGTAAAACAGTACATAAATTGTTAACTGTCTATCCCGACCTTTATCTGAAAAGGTTAAAAGTTTTGTATGATTCTCCTCCACCCTGTATGGATTTTTTCACATAGTAAACATTCCATCATTTTGTCTTTATTTCTTGCATTTATATGATGAAAGATGTTCGTTGCACATATTTTACAGTTATTTCTGCACAGTTAATCAAAAACACAGCATTATTTGTGTATTCGATCTGATCATACTGTCTTACATCTGTTCTTCCTGGGTCACCTCACTTCTTTATTTCTTCAGGTTTTTGTGTGTGTTTTTTTCAGTGACATTTTCAAGAGTTTTCACTGAACTGCTTTTACAGTAATTGTTTATTTTAGTAATTTATTGTATTACTCTTTTGTCACAACAGATTTCTCTGTGTTAAGTGCAGGCTGCTCTTCCTAGGTAGAGCATGTGTTGCTACAATGAGAGCGCTACCTTTTTTAAAAGTTTTTACTTTTTCCTGCCTGCAAGTGTATTTCAATTGTATTCTTATCAAAGTAAGCTATATGCAAGGGAAAATGTAGTCACAGAAGATGCCTTGAATGCCATAGAGTGCCTACCAGAGCTGGAAGAGCTTGACAGAGAACCAACCATAGATGAGCTCAGCGAAGCCCTGGATTCTCTTGCCTCTGGCAAGGCACCAGGGAAAGACGGTTTTTCCGCCGAGGTACTGAAGTGCTGCAAAGAGACACTCATCACCGAGTTGCATGAAATCCTCTGCCTCTGTTGGAGTGAAGGTGAAGTACCACAAGACATGAGGGATGCTAACGTCGTCACACTGTACAAAAACAAAGGTGACAGAAGCGATTGCAATAATTATTGCGGCATATCCCTCCTCAGCATCGTTGGGAAAGTCTTTGCACGAGTAGTACTGAAGAGGCTCCAAGTGCTTGCAGAGCAAGTCTACCCTGAATCGCAGTGCGGTTTCCGTGCCAACAGATCCACTATAGACATGATCTTCTCCCTCAAACAACTTCAGGGGAAATGTAGGGAGCAAAGGCAGCCACTCTTCGTTGCCTTCATAGACCTCACAAAGGCTTTCGATCTGATCAGTAGGGATGGCCTCTTCAAGATCCTTCCCAAGATCGGATGTCCACCCAAACTTCTCAGCATCATCAGATCCTTCTACGAAAACATGAAAGGCACCATCGTCTTTGACGGCTCAACATCAGTTGCCTTCAACATACGGAGTGGAGTGAAACAGGGTTGCGTCCTGGCTCCCACCCTGTTTGGAATCTTCTTTGCTGTGATGCTGAAACACGTATTTGGTCCTGCAGCTGAAGGTATCTACCTCCGAACCAGGACAGATGGAAAGCTCTTCAACCTCTCCAGACTAAGAGCCAAGACTAAAGTCCAGCTGAGGTGCCTGCATGACTTCTCTTTGCAGACAACACAGCAGTAACCGCCCACTCAGCTGAGGACCTACAGCAGCTCATGACTTGCTTCAGTGATGCCTGCCAAGACTTCGGGCTTACCATCAGCTTGAAGAAAACACAGGTCATGGGACAAGATGTTGACTCTCCCCCAGCCATCAGCATCAATGACCATGAACTGGATGTCGTCCACGATTTCGTCTATCTGGGCTCAACTATCTCAGACACACTCTCACTTGACGCAGAGCTCAACAGACACATCGGCAAGGCAGCTACCACCATGACCAGACTGACAAAGAAAGCATGGAACAACAGCAAACTGACTGAGCACACAAAGATCCAGATCTACAGAGCCTGCGTCATGAGCACCCTCCTGTATAGCAGCGAGTCCTGGACTTTGCATGCCCGACAAGAGCGAAAGCTCAATGCTTTTCATATGCGTAGCCTCCGACGCATTCTGAACATCACCTGGCAGGACAAGGTCCCAAACAACACTGTCCTGGAAAGAGCTGGATGCACCAGCATGTACACGCTGCTGAAACAGAGACGTATGCGCTGGCTCAGCCATGTCGTGCGCATGGACGACGGACGGATCCCTAAAGACCTCCTCTACAGAGAACTTGTGCAGGGAAAACGTCCCACAGGCAGACCACAGCTGCGATTCAAAGATGTGTGCAAGAGGGACCTAAAAGCCTTGAACATTGACTAGAACAACTGGGAAGCAACAGCCCTCAAACGGTCAGCCTGGATACAGACTGTGCAGAAAGGTCTTTCCAAGTTTGAAGAGACACTCGCTCAGCAGCACGAGGAAAAAAGAATGAGAAGAAAGGCTGCAGCCCAGGCAGACAGACCAGCGTCAGACTTCATCTGTGCCCTCTGCCACAGGGACTGTCATTCCCGCGTCGGACTGGCCAGCCACACCCGACGCTGTACCAGAATAAACACCTAGAGCGCAACTCCATAGTCTTCCGAGACTGAAGGATGCCTACATGTGTTGTGTTGTTTCCGTGTGGTGTGTGTGCATTTGGTGTGTTTGTGTACGTGTGTATGTAATTGTATTGTGTTGAGTTGTGTGTGTTTATGAGTATGTGCGGTATGTGTGTATTGTGTGTGTGCATGTGTGTGTGTGCATGCATGCTTGCATACATGTGCGTGTGATCCTTATTACTTGCCATTGCTTTCGGCCAAGGTGAGCCAGCTGCCATGTAGCAAAGGGTGTGTCTGTGGCAGGGGAGTCAGTGGGTGGGCACGATACTGCTGAACACTTGCCAGCTGCTGGAACGGCCCTCCAAGAAGGATGGCTTCTGCTTCAAACTCTTCCACCCCCTGGACCAGTCCATTTGGGCCACCAAGGTGGGTGTCACTGCATGCCAGGGTGTTGGGATTTTTGTGTTTGTGTGTGTGTTGTTTGTTGTTGTTGTTTTCTATCTGTTTGGACTGTTCCATTAAGTCGCTTGAGGAAAATCAGGTTTTGTTTTTCTCTCGTTGGCAGCAGGGAGCATTGTGATCAGTGTGAAAACAAATTATGATAATCATTTAAAGTGAGAGAGGAGACGAGTAGAACTGAAATGAATAAAGGCACAAAAAAAAAGAGAGAAAAAGGTATGACTGAAAGAAGTTATGAAATTTTGGATGATGTGAGCGTGCTGTGCGTCCATGGGTGTGTGTTAATGATAATTATAATAATAATTAGTGTTTATATAGCGCTGAATCTTGTGCAGTGACAGATGAAAGTGATTTCAAACCAATCATTCACACGCATGCATAACTATAAACTTGAGAAACTGAAGACAAAGAAGAGACAGGGGAAGGAGGCTGTCTTGGAAAAAGGTGGGTTTTAAGGCCAGACTTGAAATATTAAGCATGTTAATTATAATGATTTCTTTTGAAGTGGGATATAATAAGAATACTTTTTTTTTTTTTTTTGTTAACAGATTTTCAGGCATGAAAAAAATAGGAATGTATCTGGGGTAGTTTGAGAAAGTCATACATGTATGTTAATCTTAAAGATCTCATTTTTACAAATCATCAGACATGAATAGATATTTGATCAGTATATCCAAGAGAGTTGAGAAAGAGCTTTTAAGTGTTAGAAAAACAAACGGATATACATGCATATCTGTGCTTGCCTGTTTTTTGTTGTTGTTATTGTTGGGTTTTTTTGTGTGTGTGTGAGTATGCACATATGTAAAAATTGTTTAAAAAAAAAAAAAAAAAGAAAAAAAAAAGAAAAGAAAAAAAACCAAACCGTAATACATCAGCATGTGATCTGACAGCTGACTTTCATGTGCTGTTGTGTGCTGTGTTTCAGGGCCCCAAGGGGGAAACCATTGGTGCCTTTGTTCAGCCCCTCCCCTACTCCTACTGCATTTTCAGAGCTCCGTCAGAATCTGCAGGTAAGCTGCAACCATCTCTAGCTAACGTTATATTTGTGATCACAAGATACTATAAATTTTCAGCTAGTTTGTTGCATGCTTTACTGACTTGTACTGCGCATTAAATAGGGCAGGAGTACAATTAGTATATGCACAGGTATATGGATAAATCTGCATGCTTTGACACCTCCTTTAACCTGAAACTTAAACTAGCATGCAAGTAAACAAGGGGTACATAAAAAAATAATGTAGAGACATCCTCGGAAAAGAAAAGCTCCAAGTCCAAACATAATACATTGGCCAAAAGAAACCGAATCCTTTATGTCTAGTTACATGGAGAGAGAGGGGGGTAGACTCTGTCTTTATGTTAAGATTAGAAAAAACACAACAAATATTGAAGTCAGGATGAAACAGTTATGGGTGAACCTATCAAAATGATCCCCACCCCCAAAAAAGTCTAAATGATTGGACCCCCACAATTGGTGGGGTGATGCACACATGATCATCTCTAAACAGAAGAAAAAAATGGAGCACTGAAGATTTTGGTCAGTCAGTTCCAGTCTTTCTAAAAAGCTTTTAGTAATGTTCAAACATCTGAAGGAGACGAATCACATGTAGGAAGTGTCAACACAAATTTCAGATATGTTTATCTTTTCCTGAAAAAACCCCCAGATCCAGGCATTGAAAGACAGTGACGGATATGGCAGCTACTTTCTACAGGCCTCAGTGCAGGCAGTGTATACAACAGTGGTTGTCTGTAGCAGAATTGCCACAATAGATGTCTCTGTATCCTACCCCCTGTGGCTCCAGAGTGTTTCGTGGGATGAACTGTCCCGGAGTTTGCCCAGTAACTTCGTGTTTCACCCCTGTGCTCCTTTGTAGGAGTCCTAGGTCATTTTTGCCATAGAAAAAAAAACTAACTTGTGTATTTTTGTCCTTTTGCTTTATGACATTGCAGATTGTTACATGCAGAATTTTTCAGCTGATAGGGTTGTTTCCTTTTTAAGTATCTCTTTCTATAGCTTCTTTTTCTCATTTGTTGCCCCTGTCACTGGAAATCACAGGTGTGTAGCAAAGGTATTCTAATAATGATTTGATATAGATTACTTTCTTACAACCAGAATCCCTGGCAATATGGAACATGTTTCTCTTAAAAGAAAACTTTCCATCCCACCCGGACATTCCAGAGCCCCAACTGTGCTCATATGGGTTTGTTGTTTGCTCATTAGACTTGTGAGCCACACATGAACCCACGAGAACTGACTGTGCACACTCTAGCCATTGTCAGCTGGAACAAGCCACCACTGTTCAAAATACACAGTAGCTTTCAGTTACAAAATGTTTTTTTAAAGAAAGGAAAGAAAAAACAAAAAACCCTTCATAACTGCAGGTAAGCCACATCAGGGTTATTAGTCACATAAAGAATATGGATCACAACCAGACAGCTTTGGAACTTAAGTGCTCACACACTGTAGATCAGTCATCAGAACAGAGCGGTACTTTAAACAGAAATGTCAGACATTGAAACTGAAACAGACTTCATACTTGGAATACAGTTGTAAACCGTTTATCATTTTCATGATGAGAGGAACTTCTTCTTCATCTTCTGCGTTCGTGGGCTGCAACTCCCACGTTCACTTGCATGTACACGAGTGGGCTTTTACGTGTATGACTGTTTTTACCCCGCCATGTAGGCAGCCATACTCCGCTTTTGGGGGTGTGCATGGTGGGTATGTTCTTGTTTCCATAACCCACCGAACGCTGACATGGATTACAGGATCTTTAACGTGCGTATTTGATGTTCTGCTTGCATTTACACACGAAGGGGGTTCAGGCACTAGCAGGTCTGCACATATGTTGACCTGGAAGATCGGAAAAATCTCCACCCTTTACCCACCAGGCGCCGTCACCGTGATTCGAGCCCGGGACCCTCAGATTGAAAGTCCAACGCTTTAACCACTCGGCTATTGCGCCCATCAGAGGAACTGAATCTGAGAGGTGCTGAAGATTAGAAGTACTGGAATAGATGGTCGGAGAATCAGTATTGGTCACAGCGGCTCTGTTTCTGCAGTTGTACTTATTTCAGTGTTGTCTGCTGCTAAACTCAAAATCAGGCCTGTTCGTTTTGAGCTTTCAAATATTTATGTTTCAGTTTTATGCCAAAAAGAAAATGTTGAAAGGCAGAGACTGAACCAGAACTGGAAAATTGAACCAAATAAGCACATACAGTGTTTTAACCATGGTGGAGAGGGAGAGGGGAGGGGGGTGAATGGAGTCCGACAAAAGCAGTGTTACCTGGTGGACATGGATAAGACATTAGGACAAGATGACAGACAGATGACACTAACAGAGAGATGGAATGTCATGGTGCTTGTATGTGACAGAAGATTCTCAAGCGGAGAGTGTCAGTGTTTAATGGACAGTATATATGGAGGTGTAACATTGGAGTTAATTTGGGAGTGAAGTGTTCTATTTCCAGCTTTAAAAAAATAAGGATGGGGGAATAATGTGTTTTTGCCAAGGACTGAGAAGAAAGATACAAGTTAAACCAAACAAGTCAGGTGATAACTTTTTATTTTTTTATTTTTTTAAATTTTTTTATAAAGTTAGTGACAGGTGGGACAAGAGCCAGGAAAGAGAGGGATAGACAGATTCAAAGATGTATTAATTCTTTCACACCTTTGGGGGCATATATTCATCAATCAGAAATCAAATACATGAAAATCACAAAAATACACAGAATTTTTTTTTCCCAAATAAAAGGGTTTGTACAGAGTATTTGAGGGATGGAAAAAAATGAGAGAACCATTTGTAGGGCTGGAAAAGTCTTGGGGGAAAAAAATTATTTGGCCCTTTGGTTTGGAAAGGTATGGAATTTTAACAACGCCTTTAATCAGACAAATGCTGTATTCTGAGATAACTCTGAGGTACTGTAAACGACCTTCTAAATACCCAGTTTCTTTGAAATGCCCACCCTCCATTTGGGTTGAAAACTGTGCCCATCTTCCACTTAAAAACGAACAAATATGAAACAGTGATAATCCATTTTGCTGTTTGTTTGTAATCATGTTGCTTCACAAAGTAGTGCAGATTTAGATCTTGAGATATAAAACAGATGTTGATTAAAAAGAAAAAAGTGAACACCCAGCCATTACATTAAGGTGAAGCTAAGTAAGGGTATGATGAATTATATGGATACTTATAATTAGTTACCCCGCCGTGTAGGCAGTCATACTCCGTTTTCGGGGGTGTGCATGGTGGGTATGTTCTTGTTGCCAAAACCCACCGAACACTGACATGGATTACAGGGTTTTTAGCGTGCGTATTTGATCTTCTGTGTGCATATAGACACGAAGGGGGTTCAGGCACTAGCAGGTCTGCACATGTATTGACCTGGCACTGTTACCGAGATTTGAATCAAGGATCCAACGCTTGAACCACTTAGGCTCCCAGTATTTGTATTTGTATATCTCTGTGTGAAATTCGGGCTGCTCTCCCCAGGGAGAGCGTGTCGCTACACTACAGCGCCACCCATTTTTTTGTATTTTTTCCTGCATGCAGTTTTATTTGTTTTTCCTGTCGAGGTGGATTTTTCTACAGAATTTTGCCAGGAACAACCCTTTTGTTGCTGTGGGTTCTTTTATGTGCGCTAAGTGTATGCTGCACACAGGACCTTGGTTTATCGTCTCATCTGGCGTCCAGACCACCACTCAAGGTCTAGTCGAGGGGGAGAAAATATCAGCGGCTGAGCTGTGATTTGAACCAGCACGCTCAGATTCTCTCGCTTCCTAGGCGGATGCGTTACCTCTAGGCCATCACTCCACATGGGGTGAAGTACCAAGTAAATGCCCAATCCCTGGGCTCCCAGTAAGGGGTGAAGTACCCAGTAAACACCCAATCCCCAGGCTCCCAGTAAGGGGTGAAGTACCCAGTAAACGCCCAATCGCCAGGCTCCCAGTAAGGGGTGAAGTACCCAGTAAACACCCAATCCCCAGGCTCCCAGTAAGGGGTGATGTACCCAGTAAACACCCAATCCCTGGGCTCCCAGTAAGGGGTGAAGTACCCAGTAAACACCCAATCCCGGGGCTCCCAGTAAGGGGTGAAGTACCCAGTAAACACCCAATCCCGGGGCTCCCAGTAAGGGGTGAAGTACCCAGTAAACACCCAATCCCCAGGCTCCCAGTAAGGGGTGAAGTACCCAGTAAACACCCAATCCCGGGGCTCCCAGTAAGGGGTGAAGTACCCAGTAAACACCCAATCCCGGGGCTCCCAGTAAGGGGTGAAGTACCTACTAATCCCCTAATATATGGTGAAATTTGTGCCAAAGAGGGGTGGGGTGTTTACAAGGGTAGTCCACAGTACGTGCCCACACAGCCGTCTGACAGTTGTGAAGGAGTGGGGCGGGGTGGTGTTTCAGGCAAGTGCTGGATGGATGCCCTGGAGCTGGCCCTCAAGTGCACCAACCTGCTGAAGAGGTCCATGACCCGGCTGGACAACACTGCTGACACTGCTGCTGACCTCGACCTGGAGCGCTCCTCACGCCATCCTGGGGGGGTGGGTGTGTTTGGGTGGAAAGGGAGGGTGGGTGGTGGGTGGGGGGGGGGAGTGAGTGTGTTCACGGTTGTGTAATGGAGGGGGAAGGGGGAGTTTGAGTGTGTGTGTTGGAGGGAAGATAACTGGGTGTGTGTGAGTTTGGTGGATGAGTGTATTTGTGGGTGGATGGGTGACTGCATGAGAGTATGTTTGTGCGCTAGTTATGAGTGGATGTATGTGGGGTGGGGGAAGGTTTGATGGCATGTGTGGTTGGGTGGTGGTGGGTTAGTGGATGGGTGTGTATTAGTTGATGGTGGGTTTGAGTGTGTGGGTATGTGTGTGGATGTGTGAGTGTGTGTGGGTGGATGGGTGAGTATGGGTGAGCGTGTATGTGGGTGGATGGGGTGAGTGGGGGTGCTGGGGGGGTAAGTGTGTGTGGGGGGAGTGGATGGGTGAGTGTGTGTAGATGGGTGACTGTGTTTGGGTGGACAGGTGAATGTGTGTTTCTGTGTGTGAGCATGCATATGGCTGGATGGGTGAGTATGTGTGTGTGTCTGAGTATGTATATGGGTGAGTGAGTTTGTGTGAATGAGTAGATGGGTGAGTGTATGTGTATATGTATGAGCAAGTGGATGGGTGTGTGTGTGTGTCTGTGTGTGTGAATGATTGGATGAGTGATTGTGTATATGTGTGTAGATGGGTGAGTGTGTGTGTGTCTGTGTGTGAATGGGTGGATGGATGAGTGTGTGTGTCTGTGACTGAATGGATGGATGAGTGATTGTGTGTGTGTGTCTGTGACTGAATGGATGGATGAGTGAGTGTGTGTGTGTGTGTGAATAGGTGAATGGGTGAGTGTGTATGTGTGCATAGTTGTATGTGTGAGTGGTCACAGGAATATGGTGATATGGCTGTGATGATGATAATGATGGTGACAGGAACAGGGTGATATGGCTGTGATGATGGTGATGGTGGTGACAGGAACATGATGATATGGCTGTGATGATGATGATGGTGACAGTGAGATGGCTGTGATGCTGATGATGATGATGGTGACAGTGAGATGGCTGTGATGATGATGATGGTGATGGTGATGATGGTGGTGACAGGAACATGATGATAGGGCTGTGATGATGATGATGATGGTGACAGTGAGATAGATGGCTGTGATGATGATGATGATGGTGACAGTGAGATAGATGGCTGTGATGATGATGATGGTGATGGTGATGATGGTGGTGACAGGACGTGCCATGGCAGCGGAGCAGCCAGTGTGAGGACGACCCCAGCAGTCAGAATGGCGGGGAACACCTGCATGACGGGGACAGCGACACCTTCAGCCACAGCTTCAACTCCATGCGGGCCCAGGAGCGCAACATGAACGATAGCGACCTGGAGAAACACTTCGCCAACCAGGGTAGGCAGGGGCGGGAGGAGGGAAGGTGGGGGGGGGGGGGGGGGGGGGCGGATTTGCAGGGGGTTGTTGGTGTCCAGGAGGTGTTTGGGTTAGGGAGGATGTAGTTGTACGAGTATTTTTCTTTGTGTGTTTGTTGGAGTGTGTTTCTGAGTGTTGTTATATGTGTATTTATATGAGTATTTCTTCCTGTGTGGGAGTGTGTTTGTGAGTGTTGTTATATATGTATTTGTATGAGTATTTCTGTGTGTGTGTGTGTGTATTGTATTGTATCACTCCCGTTTTTTATCAGAACAGATTTCTCTGTGTGAAATGTGTGTCCCTAAGGAGAGCTCATCACTACAGTGCAGTGCCACTTTTTCTTTCTTTTTTTATTATTTTTTTTTTATAGTGTGTTTATGATGTTGTATGTATCGTTGTGTGTGTGTGGTGTGTGTGTGTGTGTGAGAGAGAGAGAGAGAGAGACTGTGTTTGTGTGAGTATGTGTATGTACATGCTTAAAACACTGGATATCGCTCTACATGGGAAAGAGGTAAATCATCTCCTGTTGAATCTCTTCCAGTCATTCTGAACAGTTTGCAGAGACTTTTCAGCCAGCTGCCAAACAGGGAGTGATGGTGAATGAAAATACCTTTATTAGAAGTAAACTGAGCACCTTTTGGACTTGTATAAATGTAGAGTTTAACAACCTATTGGCTAGCACTCACAGGGCCAATTTGTTCAGGGATTGGGTTGCATACATTTCTTGTCTCATGCTGGTAAGGTGGGTGGTACTGGAAAAAGTGTGAGGAAGTGGGCAGGCAAAGATCCATACTGCAGGTGCTGTCCTGTATGAAGATTTTTCTCAAAGTTTTTTGGAAATATTTCAGTGGTTGTGATGCAGAACTGGACCATGAATCTTTCAGTACACGAAAATCTCAACAGGTACTTTCCCAGAGGCAAAATATCCAGTGACAGGTAAACATGTGCATTCATGCAAATGCACACACACACAGCACACACACACACACACACACACACACACACACAAATACCACACTCAAGTATCAGTTACGTGTCCTATTCTTTTATGTTACACAGTCACCAATAAAACAATGGCAGCATTCTGCAGCAGAATCAAATCATGCTTGAACACCAGGCTGTTGGGGATAGAATGACTTGTTGTCATGACCACCTCAGCTTCAGCTCATTTACATCTGTGTTGGTTTATTTTGGCACCAGATATTGTCTGTCAGCATGTGTGCTCCTTATGCTTTTGTTGATCCTAATGAATCTCTGTGTGTGTGTGTGTGTGTGTGTGTGTTGCATTAAAATTTGATGTGTATGGTGTTTGTGCAGATGTATGTGCACAGCCATGCATTTCAAAAGTGTTTATTAAAAATTCCTCTATATGTATGCATATATGAGTACATATTTATGTGTACTGTTTGTGCCTGTAGCCATTTGTGTGTATTTACAGCATGTGTAAATTCTTTAAGTTTCTCAAATACCACCACTATAATGACTTTTCTTTCAACATTTCAAGTGATGTACTAAACCCGAAAGGCCAGCTTGCTTGTTAACCCAACAGGTGTGGAGGAATTGTGTGAGGTAGACTGGACACCTTATTAAAGGAAACAGATGAGGCCAAAGGAATTGATAGTCATGTTCAGACCTCACCTGTGCAGGATAGTGATGGTGACAGTGGCCCGATGAAGAACTGTGGACGGTTGGTACTGCTGGAAACAGAGGGCACGGCACAGCCTTTTGAGTAGCTTGTTCCCAGTCGTTCAGAACCTTACAGCACTGGTTCTCGCCCTCACAGTCCAAACTGCTCACTGAAGGCAACTGCAGCAGTGAAGAGTCTGACCTCTCTGACCATGTTATTTAGCAAGGCATGTTTTTATCCATCCAGTCAGCACCATCCAAAAGAGGTGTGGGTCAAAACAGACAGCCTCAGTCTGCTGGTAATGTTAAGAACCATGGCATTAGTACAGGCCCGTGAGCAAGAAGAAGGCTCAGTTCATGTCACTTGGATATCGGACTTCTCTGAATGTGAGCCAAGCAACAGGACAACATCAGAGTCCCTTGTCTTCCCATTGTTCAGCCTTGCTCAGACTGACCCAGGGCAGTGCAGTGCCAGCAACCATTCAGATGAGGTTTGTCAGTCTTGTGAGTTTGATGGGAAAAGTGCTGGATCAGTCAGGGTGAGATCACTGGAAGGCAGCAGGCTGAGTGAGACAGCATCAGATGAGTCAAGCATGGATTGCTGTAGCTGGAAGACCATCATTCCTGTCAGTGAGGAGGAGAAGTGGAACAACATGGACACTGATTGTGATGGGGAATCAGCGGGTTTCTCCAGCCAAGCACAGTCACCGTTGTCCAGTGGCTGTGATGTCTCTGGTCCTGTCAAGCAGTTTGTTTTGAATGGAGAAAGACTGTCATCTGACAGACCCCCTGCAGCATCCCATACCTCTTGGTCTTTGACCTCCACACCCAGAAGCATGAAATTGTCAGGTGGCTGTCATGAGCAGAATGTGTCTGGGAAGCCAAGCCAAAGTTCTCACAACAAGGAAGACTGTGGTCCTAGTGGTTTACATACCAAACATAGTTCTGTTACAAATGCAGAGCCAAATGATGACACAGATAAACAAAAAAATAAGACAGGTGATAAAGCACAGAAATTCAAAGATTGTAGTCTGGTTTTGAATGCTGGAGAGTCAGAAGTCTGTACAAATAAGAAGCAGGCAGGTGGAGAGGACAGCAGCACGAAGAAAGCTATTTCTGGTGGAAAAGCTAAAGATAAAAAAAAATGATGGCATCAGAAGTGAAAGACAAATCTGTAAAGAAGACAAATGACCTTGAAGTTTTGAGCAGAAATGAGAAATGGGATGAAAGAATGGAAAAGGCATGTATACCTTTGTCAAGGACAAATAGAAACCTGTCCAAAGAAGAGAAAGAACATTCTCATCAGAATAAAGACTACAACAGGTGGAAGGATGGTTTGAGTTTGAAAGTAGGTGTAAAAAGAAGTAGAGGACATAACAAAAAGGCAAAAGATATACAAGGGAAAGAGAAACGTGACCATGAAGAGTCATCCAGTGAAAACAAATATAAGAAAAATAATATAGGTAGTCAGACTGCTAATGAAAGTGGGTTTCTTTTCGTAAAGGAAGGATGCACCAAAGCACATAGTAACAAAACAGAACAGAAAAGAGAGACAGTCCAGACAGACAAAGGCAAGGATAGAGAGGAATCTGTAGGAAATTGTTACTTAGAAATGAGTACTCCAAAAGGAAACACAAACTTGAGAGAAACCATATCTCAGGCCAAGCCTTTGGCACCAAGCAAAGCCTGTTTCACACGATCAACATCTCCTAAAGAAAACCCATGCACCAGTCTGGCGGAGGTTGAACACCTGAAAACTGCAGCAAAACCTTTCAGTGACAGTTCATTCGGTCAGCCGGATTTATCCTGGCCGTGCCCTTTGTGCATGACTAAATTGTATAAAGAGGTCATACAGGAGTGGTTCACTGTTTATCAATGCAAGAAGACCAGTGAGGAGAGTTGATGACGCTGGTGGTGATGATGCTACACACCTCTGGACTCCATGCCTTTTGGGGAAGCGTCCAGCAAACAGGAGTAAGACCTTTGACACCATCACAGCAAGTGCCGCAGAGGGGCAGTCAGCCTGTGACTCCGTGAAACAGAAACGATGCCTGAATCTCATCAGTATTGGCACCCAGACCGACTTGACGTCAGTGTCAACTTTGGGGTACCGCGATCAGCATTGGAAACCAGAGACCATTGGGATGGAAGATTGGTCCCGTTCCATGGCTGGAGGACAACCAAAACACCCAGTGCTCTTGTGCCAAGAAGCTGCCCTGTCCAGCTGTGACCAGGTCACCAAAACTGTCACAGGTGAGTCCAGTAAAGTGGACCAAACACTGAGCAAAACACAAAGAGGTTTACAGAAAAGAAGATAAATATGTTCTTTAAGAACAAGGGCAACATATATCAGAATATTTTTTTGAGGTTTGTGCATGATTTTTTTTTTTATCACAGATTTGTGACATGAGATACTAAATTTGAAAAGAATGAATGGTTTCAATGAGCTTTCTTTCACCTGTGTACTTAGAGCAATTAGAATGTTGAACTTGTTATTAATGAATCAGATGTCATAAAAGACATTGAAAAAATAATGATGATAAAAGGCCTCAGTAGAACATATCCTAATCTACTGGATACATTGGTATATTTGTGATCTGGTCAGGGATGCTGACTTTCTCTCAAAGGTAGTTTGATAAGTTCAGTCACTCTTACAGAGCAGACATTCAGATGTATTGTGAATGCATGCACATATATGCTTATCCTGTTCCTAGTATAAGCTTGATCTTTCGCACAGAGTAATAAGACGTAAAAGGTTACTCTACCTTCCATTGAAATTATTTCATATTGAACCTCATTTTGTGAAGCATGTCACATATTTACAGGAGCTGGGAAAACACGAAATAGGATATTAAAAAAAAAAAAAAAAAAAAAAAAAAAATATATATATATATATATATATATATATATATATAAAAGTGAATGAAAATTGCCAGCCTCAGGAATTGGATGCACTGGTATGGAGTGTGGTGTATTTGTGTGCACATATGTGCATCATGCATAATAATTTGCGTATTACCTTTATCTTAATGTTTTACATGGCTTTTTTTCTGTGCTTGGTTCCATGTACAGTCACTGAAGGCCAGCTGCAAAACCCGGCCTTCAACCCAGCAGCTAAGACCCCAAACCAGGTCAGCAGTCAGCCCAACTGGGAGGAGCTGTGTGATGCTGTGCTGATGTTCAGGGTCAGGAAAGTGCAGGCACAATGCTGGGCCCAGGAACTGGAAGAGAAGGACTTACAGCCGAGGTCTCTGATAAAGAAAAGCGGCTGTAAGACAAGACAGTGGGCAAGGAAACTGCAAAAAAACACTTCAGTCGACAAAGAGAGAACAGGACTAAAAATATTTTTAAAGCACAAACCACCTCAGTTCACGAAGAGAAAACAGGATAAAAAATTATTTATTTTAGATTTTAAAATGCGACTAAAATCTCTGCCAGAACCAAGCATTGTGTGATCCATGACATGAGAAGAAAGGACTTGGAGCTGAATGTACTGTTAAAGACCACAGAGCATAAAAAGACAGAAGGATGACACAGGACAGGAATGCTGCACTGATGCACAGGATACAGTGGAGTGTGAGATAAACAGGGAAGTTGGCACACACACAACTGTGACACAAACAGAAAGTGAGACCGGAGGAAATCTGATGACAGGGACAGAGAGCCTGTCACAAGGAATCCAGATGATACTCCGGTGCTTGGTGCAGAGAATTTGAATGGAGAGCTAGGCACAAAAAAGACGAGCAGGAAGACAGAACATGGTACAAAGAATTTCAACAAGAACAGAGAGCATGGCACAAGGAATTCAGATAGTACTCAGCAGCTTGGTACACAATAAGTATGGCGCTTGAATTAGTACGGTGACCACCACACAGAATTAGTATGGCGCTTGGTACTTTGCACAAGGAATTCTGACAAGAGTACAGAGCTTTACACAATTTATGTATCTATTTATCATATATATATATATATCTTTTTTAAAAATTTTATTTGTCAGTGACCTAACATTGACAGTTCCCTGTGGACTGCAGGGACTGGGGCAGAGAACCATGGTGCGGACATGTAGCGGAGAGGAATGAGGGGTGGGGGACTTAGTGAGTGGCAAGTGTGTAATGCCCCTGAAACAGTTGGATGATTGTAAAACAAACAAAAATTGGACAGAATCTGAGACCTTTACAGCAAACCTTGCCTATGATTGTATACACTTACTTTTGAACAACAAGTAATGCTGGAAGAATTCAATTAAAAATCAGAACAAACCTTAGATATGTATTTCTTAGAATCCTAACATTAACATAAAAGAACCACATTGTGAGAGTCTGATGGATATCAAATCCATGAACAGAAATACCCATCTCTCTCTCTCTCTCTCTCTCTCTCTTTCTCGTACACACGCACATGCGCTCATGTGCACACACACACACACAGTCACACACACACTGCACCACACACACCACACCACTCACTCCACACAAACATACACAAACACCAAGTTTTTGTTAATTTGGGTCCTGTGCTGTCTTGATTAATTGAGAACTCATGTGTACAATTACGGTTGCTACATTGGATGGCTACCGATTTTTGTTTCTTTGTGAGGATAGTCGCTAATATATGTCAGAACATTTATTTATTTATCAGTTATTTGTTTCTTAAATTGTATTTAAGTTTTTCTCACTTTGTACTGTATATGCATGCACATGTTGAGGATGAGAATTTTTGCTGCACAACACCAAAATGTGTATAGACAGACACAAGACCACAATAAAGCCATATATAATCATCACCTTCATGAGATACTAAAGGAGAGCAATTCATTTGTCCATTTTAGTTTAATGTACACACTGCGGACATTGTATATTTCTCAAGGAATATCATTCAGAAAAAGTTGTTTAAAAATAAAAAAGAAGAAATACCCAGGACATGCAGATTTTTCTTGAAGATTGGATGAAAATGGGTTGTGAAGCAAAACTGAAAGGACACGTTCCCCAAACTTGACACAAAACGGAATCAGTAACAAATTAGCAACAACAACAAAAAGAAACAACAGTGATAGCAAAAACAGCAGCATGATACAAGTGCATTTCCTGATCACAGCCATTAATAAGGAAGAAACTGTAATAGCAACAAAACATCTGAAGCAAGTGTGTTTCCCTGTCGCAGCTTCATAACTTCGAAATGACTCGGCTGCACAAGAACTTTCATATTTGGCAGCAGCTGAGCATGTCGATCTGGTTATGGAGAAGGAGAGAAAGAGAGGAGGGGTGGCAGGTGATGTGTCCATTGGGCGTGGAAATGGGGAGGTGGTGGTATGTGTTCATCGGATGGCGGTTTGTGTGCACAAATGTGCATATATGATTATGTAGTCAGTACAGTGACAGTACAGGAGCTATTTGAATACTGGCATATTCTTTTCTTTTTTTTTCCCTTTTCTTTCCTTTTTTGTGTATGTTTGTGTTTTGTTGTTGCTTGTGTTTTCTGTCTGTTTGTTTTTGTTTTCTTAACAGTTGTCTTTTTCTATGTGTTTTTTCCCCCCCTTCCATGAGTGTTTTGTTGTGGTTTTTGTTGGTTTTTTTGTTGATTTTTTGCTTTTTCACTTTTTTCTTTCTTTTTTGTCTTCTTTTTTTTCCTGATTTTTTCATCCTTCATTTTCTTTTGTTCTTGTGTGTGTGTGTGTGTGTGTGTGTGGTGTGTGTGTGTGTGTGTGTGTGTGTGTGTGTCCTTTTTCTTTCTCTTCTTTCTTTTTTCCAGACATAATTATGATTCAGCTGTCCATTTGTGCACAAATATGGTGTTTTGGTGTATTTGGGCAAATTGAAACAGGACCAGTAAGCCTGTTCAGACAGGAATAATAGGATATGACGAAACATTGAGAGGAGGAAAGACGGATTATTTTGTTTGTTTGGGGTTTTTTGTTGTTGTTTTTTATGTACGTAAATAGGTGGAGGATTCAGAGAGACTAGACATTGGTTATGTCTGTGCAGAGAGGAATACTGTATGAGAAAAATGTAATTTGATCATGGATTTCTGATGTTTTACTGGAAACAGACAGGACTTGGAATGTGATTTAATTATGTACATTGTATCTAGAAGAGGGTGAGGACAGATATGTTATTTGATTTTTTTTTTTTTCTAACAGAATCATATATATTTTGAGATATGCGTTTCTCGATTGGATGAAAAGAAACGATATTGTTTGAAGGTATCACAGAGAGATTAAGTGAGAGAGAGAGAGAGAGAGAGAGTATGTATACATGTATATTTTGTCATCTGTCCACTGACATGAAATTGATATCCTCTCATCCCATCCCTTTATTTTGTTAATTCATATTTTGTCTCCCATTTTCTTGATGGTGTTGCCTGTTTCCATAGTTTAAGCTCGCACATGCATTCCTTCATGAATATGAGTATCATGCCAATTTGTTTAGACAGTCATAGACACCCATGTTGTGTTTTGGGCAGTGAGTAAGTACATGCTACTTTGCTGGGTATGTTATTGAAGTTAGAAAAAGATAATTAGGTTCTCACTTGGGAATGACTGGTTCTTTAGATGTGTGTTCATGATTTCCATGCTTATATGAACACACAAAGAGGGTTCATGCACTTGAGACATTATATTGACATGAGGGATAAAAAATACATATATATATATATATATATATATATATATATATCACCCTTAACAAGGTAAACAGTGGTGGGATTTGAAGCCTTGGGTCTTTACCAACAGAAGAGTCATTGACCTCTTCAGTCACATTTTTAATCTTTTTCTTTCCTTTAAAAAATTTTTTTTACTATGTATTTTACCCTGCGCTTTCTCAACTTTGTCAAGGGTTTTTCAGTCCCTGAGCAGTTTGCATTTTGTCTGTCTTTTCTCTGTCTCTCCTCTTTTTCCTCACGACTCTTGAACAAATGACGTGAAGAAATGCAAGGTGTTTCAGAGAAGCTGGAGCAGGCATGGTCAGTGCGATTGTCAGTTTGACATGTTGTAGTTATGTTGAGGTGGACTGTTGAGTTATGGATCGTGCATTTGTTCAATAACTCATTCACGCTAGGGAAGGATTTGTTCACTAACTCTTTCATGCTGGGTGTGTGTGTGTGTGTGTGTGTTGGGGGGAGGGGCGTAGGAGGGGTGGGAGGGGGGGGGGGGTTGTGGTGAGAAGAGTTGGAGATGAGAATATTGTTTTCACTAACAGAGCTTACCCACCATGCATAGCAGGATAATTCCAAGCATGCATATGTTGCATTGACAAAACTGAACAAAAAAAGCCAACACGACATTGTGCTGGCTTTCATGACGTGACAGTTCTGGTTGCTGAATATTGATTATTCATTTACGTCAATGAAAAGAGGAGTTCTTTTGTTTGTTGTTGTTTATTTGTGGAGTGATGTGTGTGTGTGTGTGTGTGTGTGTGTGTGTGTGTGTGTGTGTGTTTTCCATCTGTGGTTTTGTTTGGCATAATTTTGTTGTTGTTTTTCTTGAAATTGACTTTGTTGTTTCATTTAACTCACAGTGTTCAGTAATTGTTGTTTTGTTTTTGTTTTTATCATTAGAAGTTATGTCACTGGTGTCTGTGTTCTTGTACATTGTGTTTGTACTGACCTGTTTATATGTGTTGTATTGTTCTGTGTTCAGCTCTGCCATGATTTCTGTTAAGGCTGGATGTGTTCATAAGCTTATCATATTGTTTGGAAAATAATATCCTGTGGCTGTGAACAATCTGGTTCATCTGTTCTGACTTTATGGGCAGTTTTCAAAGGTCTCTTCAAACAGAATGATCTGTTGTAAAAGAGCAAAGATGGGGGTTGGGTATGTATGGGAACTATCCAAAAGAACAATACCTTGAATTGATTAATGGTTTTATTTAATGGTGAATATGATCAGATTTGCTGTGGTTAGCAGCTGGGTAGGTTGTGAAATTCCTTGATTTCACTTTTGATACAAAAAGATAATTTATTAATCACAAATTTGTTGTGACAACACTTTTGTTTTTGTTTTTTCCTCAACAAAAATGGAAAGCATGTGCAAAATGTGATTAATGGGAAATAGAGTCACTGGAGGGGGAGGAGGTGAGATGAAGATAACTGAAGATCACAGCAATTCTGTTGTTTTACAGTACGTCAGCCGAAATTATAATGAAGAGATAATACCATCATTTGCACAGTTTCATTGCATAAAAAAGTCTGGTTCATTCTATGTAAGTGTGATTATCACAAACCTTACTTAAGCAAAGTGGCTGTGGGATGAAGGAATGGCAACAGAGTGGCTTTAAATCAGCATTTCTAGGTGATAATAGTAGGTGATTATTTGCTTCTCTGATCAGAAGTCTGCTTGCTCTAGGTGCTTTACAAAATGCTTAACAGTGGATTTTAGACGCATAGTTTTCCAGATCATGCATACACACAGAGAAAGCTACACATCCAGGCAAATATGGGGATAAGGGAGTTCACTGCAGAAACAGACACATGATGAATATTGTATTGATAGATACATGTGTTTATGTAAGTTTGTGCCTGCCTATGTGTGTGTATGTGTTAGGGTAGCTGTTAGATACACATGTATGTTAAAATGTATGTATGCAGTGTGTGTGTGTGTGTGTGTGTGTGTGTGTGTAGTCACATTTTGGTGTGTGTATGTAACATAGATGTAATGTTTTATGTTAACAAAAGTGTTTTTGTAAAGCACCTAGAGCAGATTTCTGGATGGTGTGCTATTTAGTTTCCATTATTATTATTATACAAGTGAAATTGCACAAATTCATGCACACTGTCACACACTCCCACATATATACACAGATGCACATACACACACATACGAACACACCCCGCCACACACAACACACAAACATACATACTTATATACATATATACACATACACTCTCTCTGTCTCTCCCTCCCTCTCTCTCTCGCACCCCCTCTCTCAATTTACATTAGGCATCTGGAAATGAAAATGTCTTAACTGACATTGCTTTTTTTGTCTACAAAGCACTGAGACTGTTGTATATTAGTACAACTTTGATGTATTCTTGTGTTAGGTTTGTACTACTTTTGTTTATATTTGTTAATAAGTAGCGTTCATATCATAAGTAATATTTATTTAGAATTACGTCATTCCCCCTTCAGACAGGGGCTGTGGCCTGATCGGAATAAAACATCCGCATTGGCATTGGCATTTACATTCTCTCTGTCTCTCTCTCTCTCTGTGAATTATTCTCCCTGTGACTCCCATCCTGCCCTTGAAGCACCTCTGTTCTTCCTGCCCTCATAGTCCAGGCTGTTGCTGTGTCTCTGTTCAGGTCTGGATGACGACAAGTCAGAGAGGGAGGACTCGGAGTCCTCACAGTCTGAGCTGGATGAGGAGCTGTTGCCAGGTGACAGCCACCGGGTCATTTCCCCCCCAGAGGAGACCACCTACGCTCCCAACCAATCAGAGGAGCTGGGGCAGGTCAGTGTCGGGTCATCGCAGGTCAGCGTTGGGGTCATTGCTCAGGGCTAAGTCAGGTTTTTCCTAGGGTTGCTGTCTTTTATTTCATTTGCATAGATCCAGACAGTCTCAGATTTTTTTGTGGAGTCAACATTATATATATATATATATATATTTTTTTTTTTTTTAACTCAGGATTATGAACATGAGATTTTTCGTCAAACTTGTGATGTGATTTGTTTTGTTTTTTTAGGATTATGAAAATGAGATTTTTCGTCAAACTTGTGATTTTTGTGTGTGTCAAAGTTGTGCAAAAGTTAGTCACAGAAGAGAAGAAAGCTTTTCCCAGATACTTGGGTCAGGGAGAACTGCCCTTCTTTCTTGCTCCCTACCCCTTCTCCCCTTGTTCTGAATCTGCATCAAGATACTGTTTTTGACTTTGAAGATTGGCAGCTGTAATATTTGTTAATTCTACAACACACACACACACACACACACACACACACACACACACACACACACACACACATGAGCATGTCTTTGCGCACACACAGACACACTCACCACAAACATATACTATGCTAGACGGGCATAATAGCTGAATGGTTAAAGCGTTGGACTTTCAGTCTGAGGGTCCCGGGATTGAATCTCGGTGGTGCCTGGTGGGTAAAGGGTGGAGATTTTTCCGATCTCCCAGGTCAATATATGTGCAGACCTGCCAGTGCCTGAACCTCCCCCGTGTGTATACGCAAGCAGACGATCAAATACGCACGTTAAAGATCCTGTAATCCATGTCAGCGTTCGGTGGGTTATGGAAACAAGAACATACCCAGCATGCACACCTCCGAAAACGGAGTATGGCTGCCTACATGGCGGGGTAAATAAACAAAGCGGTCATACACATAAAATGTTAAATGTTACGTGTTTGTCTGAGTGTGTATGTGTGCGTGCCTGAAATCTTATTGAATGACACAGGAAACGAATGATGAGCACCCAATGGCAGCCGTCGGTCGGCTCTACCCAGGTAGGCAGCCTGTTGTGCAAATGACCCCGTGTTTGTAAAGTGCTTAGAGCTTGGTCTCCGACCGAGGATAGGCACTATGTAAGTATCCATATCAATAGTTGTAAGTAATGAGCAATATAATTTTTTGGTTGTGTGTTGTTGTTTTTTCAGAGTGGGGATGACTGTCAGACGGAGGAGGTGACTGATGAAAACAAAAGCTTGATATGGACTTTAGTCAAACAGGTAGCATGGAAAATCAGATGTTTGCATTTATGTATGTCTATTTAATTTACATGTAGTGCTTTTGAATATGTATATCAGTTTGACCATGTGTGTGTGTGTTTGTGGGGGGGTAGGAGGTGGGGGGAGGGGTCTGTGTGTTGATGTGTGTTTTTTGTTGTTGTTTTTTTCTCTTGTACATGTTTGCACATGCACATTTCTGTGCGTTTCCCTGTGTAATTACTTGAGTGCATTTGCAGAGAAAAGTATGTGAGAGATTATTAATGTATTTTCTTCATGCATGTATGTGTTCCCCCAAAAAGGAGAGAGATATATTTTTTATTCAATTTTTATGATATTACTGTTGAATTTGTGTGTGTGTGTGTGTGTGTGAGTGTGTGGTGTGTGTGTGTGTGTGTGCGTGTGTGTGTGTGTGTGTGTGTGTGTTTCAGCTCGTAAGTAGTCAAATGATTTATCATTTATTTAACTTGTTTTAATATGATAATGAATGATGCGTGGCAGGTACGTCCAGGGATGGATCTGTCGAAAGTGGTCCTGCCAACCTTCATTCTGGAGCCGCGGTCCTTTCTGGACAAACTGTCTGACTACTACTATCACGCTGACCTGCTGTCTGGGTGAGTGCTTTGTGTGTGCATGCTGTGGAAGGGTGTGGGTGAGTTGTGTGTGTGTGTGCTTTGGAAGGGTGTGTGTGAGTTGTGTGTGTGTGCATGCTTTGGAAGGGTGTGGGTGAGTTTGTGTGTGTGTGTGCATGCTTTGGAAGGGTGTGGGTGAGTTGTGTGTGTGTGTATGCTTTGGAAGGGTGTGGGTGAGTTGTGTGTGTGTGTATGCTTTGGAAGGGTGTGGGTGAGTTGTATGTGTGTGTGCATGCTTTGGAAGGGTGTGGGTGAGTTGTGTGTGTGTGCTTTGGAAGGGTGTGGGTGAGTTGTGTGTGTGTGCATGCTTTGGAAGGGTGTTGGTGAGTTTGTGTGTGTGTATGCTTTGGAAGGGTGTGTGTGAGTTTGTGTGTGTGTGCATGCTTTGGGAGGGTGTGGGTGAGTTGTGTGTGCATGCTTTGGAAGGGTGTGGGTGAGTTGTGTGTGTGTGCTTGCTTTGGAAGGGTGTGGGTGAGTTGTGTGTGTGTGCTTGCTTTGGAAGGGTGTTGGTGAGTTCAGTACATGCTTTGGGAGGGTATGGGTGAGTTCAGTGTGTGTGCATGTTTTGGAACGGTGTGGATGAGTTCCTTTGGAATGGTGTGGGTTAGTTGTGTATGTGCAATCTTTGGAAGGGAAAGAGGGGGATGCATATAAATTATGTGTGCATATTTGTGTGCCGGTTTTTGTGGTGTTCGCTTACATGTACACTTTCAGTTTGTCTGCTCATCTGTCACACATGCACTCACACACACACACACACACACACCACCACCACCACCACCACCACACCACACCACACCAAACCACACCAGAGAGAGGGAGAACTGCAGTGTTCTCCATAGTAAACGGCTAGCATGAAAATTGTGTATTTTAAATTTTCATTTTAATTCAGCAGTTGTTTTTTTTATCTCTCTACTTTTTCCCACAGGGCTGTGCTGGAGGAAAGCCCATACAGTCGTATGAAGTCAGTGGTCAAGTGGTATCTCTCAGGCTTCTACAAGAAACCTAAAGTAAGTATTCCTGTGTATGCATGCATGTGTGTATGTGCGTGTGCCTGCATTTGTGTTTTTGTGAGGTACGCTTGCTTGCAAGTATCTGATCATTTTGCAGTCATTTGAAAGGAAAGATTTTTATCATGTTGAACTTCGTTTTGATAGGTGGATATTTTTTTGTTTGTTTGTTTGTTGTTGTTTTTTTGTAAAGAGATTCTTTTCAATGAATCAAAATATTCTGTGTAATATAACCATCTTTTTTTCCCCCACATTTTGAAACCAGTATTTTCTGGTGAATCAAAGTATTTCACATTTGTCAGTGATATTGTATAAAAGAAAGAGAAAAAAAAATGCTCTGCAGAATCTGTTTGAATAATTTTCAATCACCGTCAACCCCTACTCAAATTCAAAAAAAAAATTCTGCCAGTTACAATTAACCCTTTCGCTGCCAGGAAAATAAAATTTAAGTGAAATCTATTTGCCAGGATTTTTTTACAAAAAACGGGTATGAATTTTCCAAAAATTCTGTGCTCTTTGTTATTGTATATATTTTCTGAAAGGTAAATGAATAAAGAATACAAAACACATGCTGTTTTCCCATTTTATATATTTTTAGTGACATGCTGTTGTTTTGAAATAGTGTTTTGTTTTTTGTCACATTTTCAACTTGTTCATTACAAACATTAGTCAGGTATTTTGCACTAAAATATCATATTTTCTGGACAAATGGATATCTGCAAACACAAAATCATACTAGAACAACCACAATATATATATATATATATATTTTAAGAGATAGATACACAGTGCATTGTGACTTATCCAAGTGATAAGATGGACGTGAAGCCACGCCCCCTCAGTCTCCACACCCACACCCCCTCTTCACCCCTCTCACACGGTCACTTGATCCAGTTCTCATCAGACCGCGTTGGCAAAAACTCTTGGCATGGAGTGAGTTAAGGTCTTCCACAAGGTTGAAAATATTTTAACCCTTTGAGCCCTGAGTTCCTGAGCAATTTTAACCCTTCTGCCTGAGCTCCTGAGCCAAAATTTGCAAATAATTGGTATTAAACCCTTTGAGTCCTGACCACCGCTTTACTGGTGGTAGAGAAAAATGACATAATGCCCGGCCACCGGTTGAGCGGTGCGTAAACACTTCAAGCGTGCAGTCTCAACCTGGCCCATCAGGGCAGAAATCAGGGACAAAATGTGTGAGAAAACAACTGTACACAACACAGCAAGTAATTGATATGCTTGATGATTTATCGGAAGTAGAGTATGACAATGATTACTCTGGTAGTGAGGTGGAATTCGAATCAGATGATTTTGCTACAGATAGTGATGTTGAAAATGAATCTGAGCATGCAGAATCAGTTGATCAAAGGAGGCATGTCAGGTTGAGACTCTGCACGCTTCATGGTAAAAATTGATCTTTTTTATCCAAAGCACATGCACAGAACACAGTGAGGGGGCACGGCAGTGTTGGTACTGCGTTCGCTGGCGTCGGAATATTAACGGTTTTTCTGATTGGCTCTTCAATATAAGTCAACTAATAGCAAAACATGACACAAGTGTTAATGCACCACTCAACTGGTGGCCAGGCATTATGCCACCCCTCCCCACCACCGGTAAAGCGGTGGTCAGGGCTCAAAGGATTAAGAATGAAATGGGTCATCAACCAGTGGCCAGGCATTATGCCACCCCTCCCCACCACCGGTAAAGCGGTGGTCAGGGCTCAAAGGATTAAGAATGAAATGGGTCATCAACCAGTGAGAATAATAAGAGAACAGGGTCTGAGGGAGGCGATACTCCCCCCCCCAGCCCCCCACCCCCCCAGATAGACAGAAAATGCCTTATTGCTTAGCTATGCAGTATAACTGTTCTATTTTTAAAGCAGGTTTTAACTGGATAAATTAATTTTGCTTAGTAAGGGGCAAGTAAACCTCCTCAGTTAAACAAAAAAATACCCTCTTGTTGTTTAAAGGTAATGAATTTAGCTTGCCTCACACTGGACAAAAGTCCCTGATCAAGGCCCTACTGTTTACAACTGTTTCAGACGAAGGAGCCCTATAGCGGCTTTAGATAGTTGTGAATTTTGGAGTGGCACCTAATTTACATAATGACGGTATGAGCAAAGAATATCTTAAATGATCTTTCCACTCTTCACTGCAACCAGCAAATGCAGAGTGTGTTGCTGTGTTTGTAAGCAGGAGCGCTGTTTTCACGGTGACTGGTTCATGTGAACAGTGCATGTCAACAGTGGCGTCTGACCCAGTTTCTTCTCAGTCACAAGGCAGACAACAGAATTAGATGAAGGGGCCCTGTCGTGATGATATAATGTTCTGAATTTAATCTGTTTCAAACCCTTTGTGCTTTCCTGGATTCGTTTACAAGTCATCAGTGTGTGCAAATTTCGAACGAAAAATATGGATACTTCCATCATCTCACTGTATGATAGCATAAGAGGGAGGGAACTTTATATTTTGTCCCCAACTAACTTGGTATGTTACTGATCAGTTTGGAAGTTTTCAGTTAATGAATTTTAACATTTGTTTTTTGGCGATTTTATCTCATACCCATACAAATGGGTCAATTGTGGGGGAAGTTGGGGAGCAAACTGGCAGTACTTAATGAGTGAAGAAAATACAAAAAAGAACACTTTAGGTAGGGAATAAAAAAAAATTGTTTGCTTACAAGATCATTGTGTTAACCATGCTTGTGATGCATGTATTAACTGAACTCCACCAATACAGTTTGATACCAAAAAGTGAGGCATGAAGGCTGTGTGTGTTAATGACAAGGTCCTGTGTGTTGAAGTAGAGATTGTGTGTGTTGATGTAAAGAGGTTGTGTGTTGATGTGGTGTATTAATATGGAGGTTGTGTGTTGATGTGGAGGTGATGGTGATGTATTGATGTGGAGGTTGTGTGTGTTGTGGTGATGGCTTGTGTTGATGTGAACTAGAGGTATTGATGTGTGGTGGTAGCTTGTTGATGGGAAGGTGGTGTTTTGATGTGGTGGTGGTGTGTTGATGTGGATGGAGGTGGTGGTTGTGTGTTGGGGTGTAAGGGGGTGGTGGGAGTGTTAAAGATGTGGTGGTGTGTGTTGATGATGCATTGGTGTGTGTTAATAATGTGGTGGTGTGTGTTGATGTGGTGATGGTGTGTGTTAATGTGGTGGTGTGTGGTGTTGATGTGGTGATGGTGTGTTATGTGGTGGTGGTGTGTGTTAATGTGGTGATGCTGTGTGTTAATGTGGTGGTGGTGTGTGTTAATGATGTGATGGTGCGTATTAATGTAGTGGTGGTGCATGTTAATGTGGTGATGGTGCGTGTTAATGTGGTGATGGTGTGTGTTGATGTGGTGATGGTGTGTGTTGATGTGGTGATGGTGTGTGTTAATGTGGTGGTGTGTGTTAATGTGGTGATGGTGTGTGTTAATGTGGTGGTGGTGCGTGTTAATGTGGTGATGGTGTGTGTTAATGTGGTGATGGTGTGTGTTGATGTGGTGTGTGTTGATGTGGTGGTGTGTGTTAATAAGGTGATGATTGCATGTTTATGTGGCAGTGGTGTGTGTGCAGGGTCTGAAGAAGCCGTACAACCCAGTGATAGGAGAGGTGTTTCGCTGTTGCTGGCACCATCCTGCCACAGGCAGCCGCACCTTCTACATCGCTGAACAGGTCAGGGAAAGTGGGGAGAGGAGGGATCAGCGTGTGTGTGTGTGAATTGTTGCTGGCTTGTGCCTGTGTTCTTTTTATTGTCTAATCCACCACATTTTGTCCACTGTCTCTTTATGTGCATGTGTGTGTGTATGAGTTTTTCTTCGTCCTTTCTTTGTCTTTTCACTTAGACTGATATTGGAAATGTCTTTATACGATACACCTGTCGGCTGTTTGAGTATGTATGTGTGTGTTAACCCAGTGTGAATCACGCGCGTGCGTGCGTGCGTGCGTGCATGTGCTTGTTGAGCTGATAACTGTTTGTTCTGCTGTGTCATGTGCTTTTAGTTATAATCAGTTCTTTTGCGCCTCTGATAGGATTTAACCATTAGACTTCAGAGATGCACATGTAAATTTACAGTATTCATTAGAGGGTGGGCTGTGACTCTGAGTCACAGTAAAGAGGTTTCCATGTGATTAGTTGATAAAGCATCAAGAGTTGTATGTCTGTAAAAGTTAGCCATTTGATCTTTAAATTGGACGGGCGCAATAGCCAAATGGTTAAAGCGTTGGACTTTCAATCTCAGGGTCCCGGGTTCGAATCACGGTGACGGCGCCTGGTGGGTAAAGGGTGGAGATTTTTCCGATCTCCCAGGTCAACATATGTGCAGACCTGCTAGTGCCTGAACCCCCTTCGTGTGTATATGCAAGCAGAAGATCAGATACGCTCGTTAAAGATCCTGTAATCCATGTCAGCGTTCGGTGGGTTATGGAAACAAGAACATACCCAGCATGCACACCCCCCGAAAACGGAGTATGGCTGCCTACATGGCGGGGTAAAAACGGTCATACACGTAAAAGCCCACTCGTGTGCATACGAGTGAATGCAGAAGAAGAAGATCTTTAAATTGGATTGAGAGTATTACCCGTATGAAAGATGCATTCAGCACGGTGCAGTGTGTCTGGTGCTGGTGGAGAAGGAATGGTTTGTATTGTATTTTGTATTTGTATTTCTTTTTATCACAACAGATTTCTCTGTGTGAAATTCGGGCTGCTCTCCCCAGGGAGAGCGCGTCACTACACTACAGCACCACCCATTTTAAAAATATTTTTTCCTGTGTGCAGTTTTATTTGTTTTCCCTTTCGAACTGGATTTTTCTACAGAATTTTGCCAAGAACAACCCTTTTGTTGCCGTGGGTTCTTTTGCATGCGCTAAGTGCATGCTGCATATGGGACCTCGTTTTATCGTCTCATCCGAATGACTAGCGTCCAGACCACCACTCAAGGTCTAGTGGAGGGGGAGAAAATATCGGCGGCTGAGCCGTGATTCAAACCAGGGCTCTCAGATTCTCTCTCCTTCCTAGGCAGATGCGTTACCTCTAGACCATCACTCCACTTGATAATATCATTGAAGAGTTGTTTTTATTATACAGTTTAGAATATTGTAACAGAGTGTTGAAATGTCTGTGTAAAAGGTTTTTTAAAAAAGGAAAAAAATACAAAAACCCCAGCTTATTCAGATTTCCTTTTGTGACAGGTGTCCCATCACCCCCCAGTATCTGTGTTTCATGTGACGAATCGTAAAGATGGCTTCAACATTAGTGGCAGCATCCTTGCTCGATCAAAGTTCTATGGTAAGTATTTCAGAAAATGGCATAAGAAATTGGGAAACAGTAAATGAGGTTGAAATAAAAAAATTTATTGTATGTGATAGCCATTATTCAAACACTGTTTAAATAGCAGAACTTCAGTCAGACATCTCTGAAAGTGATTTTGTGGAAAAATTGTCTCAAATTTTGGGGTGTGAATATAATGATTGCAGTGGTTGAGTTGTGTTTTTGAGTGTAGGGAGGTTGGTATGAATCACTCAGAAATGACAGCTTTCTAATTAAATGAGACATTGGGTGAATCTTGTTCAGATGGCTGGGATGTTTTAGATTGTCTCACCATTATGCTGTAAGAATGATTCTTTCATCAAGATGTTTTATTTTATGTTTTAGATTAAGTATCATCACTATGCCATAAGAATAATTCATCCACTCAAGATGTTTTATTTTATGTTTTAGATAACGTCTCGCCATTGTGCTGTAAGAATAATTCATTCACCCAAGATGTTTTCTTTTCCTTTCTAGATTACGTCTCACCATCATGCTGTCAGAATAATTCATTCACCCAAAATGGTTATTTTCACCCACCCAAGAGGTTTTAATTAGGCTGTTAGATTTACATCTCACCATTATGCTGTCAGAATAATTCATTCACCAGAAATGGTTATTTTTACCCACCCAAGATGTTTTATTTAATGTTTTAGATTATGTCTCATGGTTACACTGTCAGAATAATTAATTCTCCCAACAAGTAAGGAAGGTACTGTGTTTTTTTTAGCAGTTTGCATGGGTTTGTGTTGCAGGCAATTCATTGTCAGCCATTCTTGATGGGGTGGCCACACTCACATTCTTGGAGAGGGGAGAGGATTATTTCATCACCATGCCTTATGCACATTGTAAAGGTGTGTGCATGCATGTGTTTTTGAGTGAATGTTTGTGACCATGCATCCAGTGCCTGAATAAAAAAAAAATGGAAAAAGAAATATGTCTTAGTAATAAAAATATGTTATGGCAGCTTAAAACAAACAAAAAAATCCCAGATCAATTTGATTATCACCAAAGATGTGTGTACTTTTGTCACGTTTAGGAAACAAAGTTACTGTACTTACTTGGTTACTGTGAAATATCTGACACTACCATTCATACGGAAGATCTGATGTCATTGTATGGTCATGAGTGAATGAATGGTCCTTTTATGCTGTTTACAATATTTTTCTTTTGATTTGGATTTTACATGGATTGAGCGAGAGACATGAGTGAATTGGTCTTTATAACATTGTTTTAATAAATATGTTAACATTATTTTTTGTTCTTATCAACCGGTTTTCAGAAGTGACAGTATTCATGCCTGAAATGGTCCCTTTGTTTTCAGCTAGGCCACAAGCAACATGATTCAATTTATGTCATTGTGTGGTGTTTGTGACTGATCCACACGTTGTGACAGGCTGATGTCATTGTGTGGTGTGTTGTGACTGACCCACACATTGTTGTGACAGTCTGATGTCATTGTGTGTTGTGTTGTGACTGATCCACACATTGTTGTGACAGGCTGATGTCATTGTGTGGTGTGTTGTGACTGACCCACACATTGTTGTGACAGTCTGATGTCATTGTGTGTTGTGTTGTGACTGATCCACACGTTGTGACAGGCTGATGTCATTGTGTGGTGTGTTGTGACTGACCCACACATTGTTGTGACAGTCTGATGTCATTGTGTGTTGTGTTGTGACTGACCCACACATTGTTGTGACAGTCTGATGTCATTGTGTGTTGTGACTGATCCACACATTGTTGTGACAGGCTGATGTCATTGTGTGTTAGGTTGTGACTGACCCACACATTGTTGTATGACAGGCTGATGTCATTGTGTGTTGTGACTGATCCACACGTTGTGACAGGCTGATGTCATTGTGTGGTGTTTGTGACTGACCCACACATTGTTGTGACAGGCTGATGTCATTGTGTGGTGTTTGTGACTGACCCACACATTGTTGTGACAGGCTGATGTCATGGTGTGTTGTGACTGACCCACACATTGCTGTGTGACAGGCTGATGTCATGGTGTGTTGTGACTGACCCACACATTGCTGTGTGACAGGCTGATGTCATGGTGTGTTGTGAATGACCCACACATTGCTGTGTGACAGGCTGATGTCATGGTGTGTTGTGACTGACCCACACATTGCTGTGTGACAGGCTGATGTCATGGTGTGTTGTGACTGACCCACACATTGCTGTGTGACAGGCTGATGTCATGGTGTGTTGTGACTGACCCACACATTGCTGTGTGACAGGCTGATGTCATGGTGTGTTGTGAATGACCCACACATTGCTGTGTGACAGGCTGATGTCATGGTGTGTTGTGACTGACCCACACATTGCTGTGTGACAGGCTGATGTCATGGTGTGTTGTGACTGACCCACACATTGCTGTGTGACAGGCTGATGTCATGGTGTGTTGTGACTGACCCACACATTGCTGTGTGACAGGCTGATGTCATGGTGTGTTGTGAATGATCCACACATTGCTGTGTGACAGGTTGATGTCATAGTGTGTTGTGTTGTGACTGACCCACACATTGCTTTGTGACAGGAATCCTGATTGGAACTCTGACCATGGAGCTGGGAGGGAAAGTGACCATCAGTTGTCCCAAGACTGGCTACAAGTGTGAATTGGAGTTTAAGCTCAAGGTAGACACATACTGCTGTACATGTTCTGTGTGTGTGTGTTTCTGTGTGCATGAATTCATGTGTAAATAATGTGTATATATTAAATTTGTTTGTTCAGTATATTATACCTGTAGTATTGTTTGTTTTTCAGTGGTCTAAAGACATGTCCTAGTTTGAGAGGCCATTATGTGGTTGGAAATGATGCATTGCGTATAATAATTGTTCAGACTACACAGGTTTCTTCCTGTTTGATATAATGCATAATGCCAATCTTCTTCTTCTTCTTCTTCTTCTGCGTTCGTGGGCTGCAGCTCCCATGTTCACTCGCATGTACACGAGTGGGCTTTTACGTGCATGACCGTTTTTACCCTGCCATGTAGGCAGTCATACTCCGCTTTCAGGGGTCATAATGCCAATCAATATGAACGTAAGGAAGGGCTCATGTTCTGGTCTTCATTTGAAATATTGTCATTGCTAGAATTTGGTGAAGGTGATGATACTGTAGAGGTCTGTATTTGTTTAAAGTCTACATGATATGGCTTTAGTGTGTGGGTTGTTTCATTTGCTATCCGATGCTCTTGGTAAATCACATGTTCTGCTTATCCTCAAGAGTTGGATGTCTTCTGTCATTATGTATTTTTTTGTCATCAGATTAACATGTTCATTTGTGTCTGTGTCCATGCATTGCATATGTGCTGTATTATGCTGGAAGGGAAAAAGTAGAGCACATCCCTATACCTTGAAACAACATCAAAAGTTTATTACGATAAATCTGTTTTGACTGTAGTAAATATGTTATGCAGTGCAGTACAGGTACACTGAACACTGAACACTGAACACTGAACACTTTAATGTCAATAGCTTTACAGCCTTAATGACATGGGGGTTCATAATACAAATAACAACATGCATCAATAGTAATAATATTGATGAAAACCAAAACCAAAACGAAATCAATCAATCTGTGCAACAAAGTGCAGTTCGACCATCCATTCAAAGTAATGGCATGTAGTGAGAAATAAAACAAAAACATATATAAATGTATAACATAAATATTTTCCATATGAGAGTGACAACACAGATTTCACTTTTCACAATGAGCAACACCTGATACTATTTTATTATTGTTGAGTTTTTTTTTCGTCGCATGTTATTCGCTTCTGCAATATATTTTGCAAGTGACTGTAGTGAAGTTTCCTGATTTAAATTAAGCACTCCAAAAATATCTTCATACTTTGCTGAATTTGTAGAGCAGTCTGTAACTTCACACGGATAAATCATATGACAAACAAATAATACAGCACAGCACAGTACTGTACAGTGCAATGCAATACAATGCAATGTTATACTGCTGTACTGTACTGTATTATCCTATCCTTTACTATCCTGTACTATCTTATCCTATACTATACTATGTATGCTATGCTGTCCTATGCTATGCTATGCTATGCTATACAGTAATCCTATACTAATTACTTTGTTGAAACCAGGGACCTTTTTTCTTGATCATTGACTGGTTTCATAATTTCATCTGCTTTTCTCTGTGTGTGTGTGTGTGTGTGTGTGTGTGTCTATGTGTGTGTGTGTCTATGTGTGTGTGTGTGTGTGTTTGTCTGTGTGTGTGTGTGTGTGTGTGTGTGTGTGTGTTTAGCCCTTCCTGGGCAGTGGGCAAGCATCCAACAGAATACACGGCAAGATCATGATGGGTTCTGACGTGCTGGCCATGATCGACGGACACTGGGACCAGGAGATCTACATCAAGGACCGCGCCCTGGATAAGGTGTGGGCGTGTCTTCTGCTTGTCAGGCGTTGTGCATGTTAGCTTGTGTCTTGTGGCTGAGATCGAGTCTTGTGTGGAGTAGTGTGCGTGTGTGTGTGTGTGTGTGTGTGTGTGTGTGTGTGTGTGTGTGTGTGTGTGTGTGTGTGTGTGTGTGTGTGTGTGTGTGCGCGCGTGTGTGTGCGCGTGTGTGTACGTGAGAGTGAGAGAGAACTGTCACATTGTTTTAGATTTTTTATGTGTGGAGGGGGCATTGCTTGTGTGTGTGTGTTTGTGTGTGTGTGTGTGTGTGTGTGAGAGAGAGAGAGAGAGAGAGAGACGGAACTGTCACATTGTTTCAGATTTTTTATGTGTGGAGGGGGCGTTGCTTGTGTGTGCATGTGTGAGAGAGAACTGTCACATTATTTTAGATTTTTTATGTTTGGAGGGGGCGTTGCTTGTGTGTGCGTGTGTGAGAGAGAACTGTCACATTATTTTAGATTTTTTATGTTTGGAGGGGGCTTTGCTTGTGTGTGTGTGTGTGTGTGTGCGAGAGAGAGAGAGAGAGAGAGAGAGAGACAGAACTGTCACATTGTTTCAGATTTTTTATGTGTGGAGGGGGCGTTGCTTGTGTGTGCATGTGTGAGAGAGAACTGTCACATTATTTTAGATTTTTTATGTTTGGAGGGGGCGTTGCTTGTGTGTGCGTGTGTGAGAGAGAACTGTCACATTATTTTAGATTTTTTATGTTTGGAGGGGGCTTTGCTTGTGTGTGTGTGTGTGTGTGTGCGAGAGAGAGAGAGAGAGAGAGAGAGAGAGACAGAACTGTCACATTGTTTCAGATTTTTTATGTGTGGAGGGGGCGTTGCTTGTGTGTGCATGTGTGAGAGAGAACTGTCACATTATTTTAGATTTTTTATGTTTGGAGGGGGCATTGCTTGTGTGTGAGAGAGAGAACTGTCACATTGTTTTAGATTCTTTATGTGTGGAGGGGGCATTGCTTGTGTGTGAGTGAGAACTGTCACATTGTTTTAGATTCTTTATGTTTGGAGGGGGCATTGCTTGTGTGTGAGAGAGAGAACTGTCACATTGTTTTAGATTCTTTATGTTTGGAGGGGGCTTTGCTTGTGTGAGAGAGAGAACTGTCACATTGTTTTAGATTCTTTATGTTTGGAGGGGGCATTGCTTGTGTGTGAGTGAGAACTGTCACATTGTTTTAGATTCTTTATGTGTGGAGGGGGCATTGCTTGTGTGTGAGAGAGAGAACTGTCACATATGGGAGGGGTGGGGGGGCTTGAGGGGGGGGTATTACTTGCTTTTACTGTTGAATTTTTACATGTATCATCTTGGTAAATCCAGAATGAAAATATTCGTTGCCTCATTTGAAAACTGATATGTTTTGGGGTCTTTTATGAACTTCTTGTCTGCCTCCCCATTCATCCTCAAAGTTGTTTGGTGTTTTTTTTCTTCCTTTTTTCTTCTTTTTTTTTTTTTCCAACATTTCTTTTATTAAGACAAAGGTTTACAAATACGAATATGATTAGTGCATCAGGAAGTTGCAGGCTTACATTGCCATGAGTATTATCAATCACTACACATCAAAATGATAAAGGCAGAACAATAATCACACATGGATTCCTTTTGATATTATAAAGCTTAGTCTTGTACTAAGCATAATTATGTATGGCGCCCAGTTTTGTACATGTTTGTTATATTCCATGGTTATTTTAAAACATACTTGTTAACTTCATGTGACTTTCTGAGATTTTTTAAACATGTGTAATGTTGGTTTTACTTTATTGATTCTGCATTTGTATGTATGGAATTTGGATATCAGTGAAATGTGTGAGAAGCATCAATTAGCTTTTGTTTTGTTGTCTTTTGTAAAGAGCACCAAGCATCCCAAAGCTTTTATTTGATATGTAAGCCTGTCAACATTGATGACAAACCAGGTCAGAAAATGTGAACATGATTAATGGTAGTTTGTTGATATCATTTTGTTTCAGAAGAGGGACATTTTCTGGTGTCCCACGCCAGAAGTGCGTGCCGGTAGACTGAAACGTTACACTGTCCCCATATCTGATCAGCAGCAGTATGAGTCTGAAAGGTTTGTATATATGTATATATATATATCCAAGTTTTCCGTTAGAATTCATTTACCACTACAAAACAAACTGTATGACTACATAAAAATCACGGACCTTTCACCACTAGTTAGGCACTTAGGCTTGAGATCAGCACATAGGTATTTGGTGCATTCCAGTGTTTATTCCTGTCCATCTGCGTGTATAACACATGCTGTTTTATGTGTAACACGTAAAAACGAAAACAAAGTGAACATTTAAAAGCAAGAATATGGCTTAAACAACCACAAAAAAAATCAATGATCAAAATCAGCACTGTCTGTGGTTTTGCTTCATACAGCTCCCTATTAGAATTAGTGCCAAAGACGTTGCATAATAGTCTTTTCTTTATTATGTTTATTGGCAGAATCCGGTAATGTTTACCCAGTTAGGGTGAATAAAAAAAACAACAACAACAAAACAACTTTGAATGGCAGTATTTTCCTTCTTGTAATGAAAACAACAATAAAAAGCCAAACATCTTTTCATGGCAGTTGAAGTGCTACAGATTATATAAATCACTGTTCCTTATCATTGTACTGGAGAAATACTACAAGAAAATACTATACAGATCATGTTGAGATGACATTTGTGTTGAGAACACAAAAGTTAGGTTCAGACAAACAAATCTAAAGCAGCACATTCACAAACATGTAGCATTGCGTGGAACAGGCTTATCAGATAGACTCTGTCATCTTGACCAGGAGGGTTGGTTTAGGTATTGTTCAGGCATCCAGTAAACTGCTCTGATAATGAACTTCTGTCTGATATATAGGTGGATATGGGATTCAATTTGTACGTCAGCTGGTCAGTCAGACCAGTTGTCATCTTCTGTGATGCATATCTGCATTTCTCAACGTCAGAAATGACACACTGAACACTTTTAATGTTGTTGTCTCTGTTTGCTTGCTTTCTGTTGCTGGGTTTTGGGAGGGTGTGGGTGTGGGAGGGGGGGAGTCTTCTTTTTTCTTCTTCTTTTTTTTACCTTCCTTTCTAATCTTAGCAGCGGATCTGTTGCATGATTAATCAAGAAATTACAGGTGATAAAAATTTCCAAGTGGCAGCCTGAGAGACCAGCTCACATGAAGTGTGCTGATGAGTGGACAAAGAGAGAGCATAAAGTTGTAGGCAGGCTGCTGATTAGCTCACACTCGCAAACAGCTGTGGCTTGCTGGCTTTAGTAGCAGCTGACGTAGTTATTTGCTGACCCGGTTCCAGGTACTGTGTGCGCACTTGAGCATAGGCGAAAATGCATGCCTGAGCCTCATTCCTTAAATCTGCTTCAGTGTGTTTATACACTCTCTTTGTGAAGGAAGGGGTTGGCCAGATAAACACCATGATGAATTCTTCACTTGTTTATTGTGATTTTTTTTTTTGGCAACATGATTTGGTACTATAGTAGACAGTGAAGCTACCTTATGAGAAATCTGATTATTTGCTTTTAGTTTTGCTTATCTCCTTTACTGATGGGAACTCCTGTCTGTGAGTATTTTATGAGTACATACTTACTCACTGACTTTATCATTGTACTTTTGAATCATCCGTTTTCCATCACTTTATATGTTTAATTGGCAGTGCTTGACTGTATTTGATGAGGAGTAGTTTGCTTCAATGGTTTACAAGAAAACACATTATGGTTTCAGTGTGATTAGGTGGAATGGAGTACTTGATGTACAGTACTTGTATTCAGCTGTACACACTGTTATTTGCTTTTCTGCATTGCATCACTGAACATTCTAAAATGGATGCTACTTTATTTTGTGCTTTTGTACTTTACATTTTGCAATACTACATACACTTTGCTACATGCCACAACTATGCCATACTTCACTTTTGCTACATGATATGACATACTACACCACACCACCTGACACTACACTGTCCTGCTCTGTATTACATAGTAAGACATTAAATCAAGTTTTGTAACTCTAGGTTAGAATGAAGAGAATTCTCATACGAAAAAATTGATTTTATTTTTTATATTTTATACTATGCACATGAAGGACAGAAACAGGAGGAGGTGGAGTTGCATACAGCATGCAATGTTTGATTGTTTGGTTGTCTACTCATTGGTATATGTATGTGTGTATAGTATGTTTGCATATATTTGATTTGATTTGATATGGATACTTATATAGTGCCTTTCCTCAGTCAGAGACCAAGCTCTAAGCACTTTACAACTCGGGATCATTTGCACAGCAGGCTGCCTCCTGGGTAGAGCTGACTGATGGCTGCCATTGGGCGCTCATCATTTGTTTCCTGTGTCATTCAATCAGATTTCAGGCACGCACACATACACACTCAAAAAGACATCTATATATGTATATATGAATATAAAGACCATGCTTTTTTTTCCCCCACCGTCATACAGATTGTGGGAAGGGGTGAGCCGGGCAGTGGTGACAAACGACATGCAGGCAGCAACCAACGAAAAGTACGCCATCGAGGAGGTCCAGAGGAAGAGCGCCCGCGAGCGTAAGCTGAACAAGACTGAGTGGGTCCCCCGCTTCTTTGAGAAAGACTACCTCAACGGAGGGGACTGGATCTACAAACACGCTGAGTGAGTCCGCTTCAAGGAAAGCGTCTTTCAGGGTGTTTTTGTTGTTGTTGTTGTGTGTGTGTGTGTGTGTTTTGTTGTTGTTGTTTTTTTTTGTTGTTGTTGTATTTGTGGGGGTTTCTTGTGTGTGTTGTTGTTGCTGTTTTGCTTGTTTCTGACTGTGTGTCTGGTTTGGTTTGGTTTTCGGTTAGTTTTGAGGTTATATTTATCGAACTGCCAAAGGTTACATCTTGAGTGTTTTAGTGGGTTTTTTTTTAATGCTTGTGAGAATGTTGCTGTGCTAATACAAATATCAAACAAACGAGTAAAATAAATGAAGCGAAGTTGACTCATCTCAAATTCCCATCACACACATCAGATATTCATTGATGTATTATTCCCAGTCAGTGAACTTGATATGGGAGTCAGTTGATAAGCACTGGGGAGAGCTTCTAAGGTGGGGCTGGGAAGGGCAGTTCGCTCATAAGGAAAGGCAAGAATTGCTGAATATTCCACTCTACGAGTTGCATATTGAGAAGAGAACAGGATGCAACCCATTCTCAGAATTGTAGGAACATTGTGTATCAACTTGGGCCATTATTGTTATTATTATTCTTATTATTATCATTATTATTATTGCTGTCGGTAATTGATACTTAAGATTCATTGTCATTGGTTCTTTTACGTGCGCTAAGTGCATGCTGCACAGGGGACCTCAGTTTATTCTCTCGTCCGAGTCTCCTTCAGGTCAGTGATAAAGACAGGGTGTATCAGATACATTGAGTCGGCACATAGCAGTAAACAGTTGTCTTCATCTTGTGCCGGGCAAGGGACTGCTGTGTGCATGCGGCATGTAACTGATATATATCCCATTTTCAGTGTATAATGGTAGGACACAGTGAACAGGAAGCAAGGTTAGAGGGCATACAGTTCTTTTTTAATGGGATGAATAATGTCAGTGTTCTTTTCGGCACTGGTATGGCTCTGCATGATTAGTTGGGCTGTAATCAACAATGACAACAACAACAGTAATAATGATAATAATAATAATATATAAAATGATGATGTTAAAGATTGTGAGTAGGCTTTACTAAGCACTGGCCACATCCAAGCTTAGAAAATCAATCTTTTGAAATGTTTATGACTGTCAGATTCAGCCTTGTACACAACATGGAGCTGAAATATGGGGCCTTTATGAACCGCCAATTAAATGTTCAAGACTAATTGACTGCAGTTTGCAAGAATGGTTGAGTCATATTCAAGATAGTGTTTGCTTCGATTTTTTTTTAGACAAATTAACTTGAGACATACTGCGCCAGTTTATTTGTCTATGAATATGGACAGACATTTAAACTGTATGATTGCAAAGTTAAAGTTTGGAATTTCTGACTTGTTTATGTATTGTTACCATTACAAGCAACATGATGATAGGAACCATATTTGCCCTTTATGTATAAGTGTGTGAAAGAGAATGATTTAAACTTTGTACTTTGTTGTTAGACGATCTTAGAAATCAGCTGATGCCTTCAAAATATTTTGGCAACCATCCCTGTTCAAACTGTTTTTGCTTATGTCATCTACTAACGAATGCATTAATAAACAACTAGCAGTTTACTTGTATAAAGCCTTACAAATTAGAATGATAAAATGCTGTTGAGTGTATGTTTATTTTCCAGTATGTTATTGTGTGTGAATTAGAAATACCAGATACAGATCATGAATGTTTTTTTTAATTTTTTAAATTTTTTTATTTTTATTTTTTATCTCATTTTCAGGTTACATGATTGTTATTCAACATACATGTGGATATGTGTTTATGTATGTGTTTGTGTGTATCTGTCTATCTGTCTATGGTTGCATGATTGTTATTCAGCATTGTGGATATGTATTTACGTATTTGTGTATCCATTTATCTATCTGTCTATATATATATATATATATATATATATATATATATATATATATATATATATATATTGAGGTCAGGTCAGGGGCATAGCCCTTGCTGCTGGTACCATGTACCCCAGTACTACCTGCTGCATGTAAAGTCTCCCAACGACAGACCAGGCGCAGGAGGAAACCTTTCCCAACGGCTGTGAAGGCGGAAGAGGATGACCAAAGGGCAGGGGGATCTCTTATCCTTGGTTGGAAGTCCTCCTAGGAGACAGAACTCCGAAGAAAAAACCTGCACCTGCCGAGGCCATTCTACACATGGCAGTATCTGCACCTTTGGGACTGTGAGCGTCAGTAGGTGAGAGAGTGGGAAAGGGACTGCACAACTCCTTTTCACTAAAAAAAGGGTCACCTGTGCTGGCCAGGCAACCAGGCTAATGTCGGAACGACGAGCTAGCCCTTCATTACCCAGCTTCCCAAGCCCTGCGGCAGTGGAGAAGTGGTAACGGGGACAGGCAGAGGACTCTGCACGCAGGCGGCTGTGGGGTGATGGTCGTCCGCTGTAGACTGGGGCATATGCGGCCCCTGTATCCTCCCACAGCGTCAGAGCAGCCCTTTTTAGGGACAGCACTGCTCTCCCCACATTGGGAAGGGGAGATAAAAGGATCCCTAAACAAAGCCTGCCTCACCTAGTACCAAGTAGGAAACCGCATCTACTTGGATATCCAACACTAGCAGTCGAAAACAACAGAAGAAAAGAACCAGGAGCCATGTCCTGACTCTGGGTGCTTGGAATGTTCGCACCCTTTTGGACAGAGACGACAGACCAGAATGGCGCTCATTGCTAGAATGCTTGATCACTAGCGGGTGGACATAGCAGCCCTGAGCAAAACCAGGTTTGCCGGTGAAACCTAGCTGGAGGAAGTTGGAGGGGGCTACACCTTCTACTGCATTGGGAAGCCAGATGGCACCCCAAGGACCTCAGGTGTGGGCTTTGCCATGCAAGCCAAACTTGCACGACAGCTTGACAGCCTTCCATGTGGGATAAACGATAGGCTGATGACCCTGCATCTGAAGCTGTCTGAGGATTGCTTCTCCACAGTCATCAGCTGCTATACCCCGACGATGACCAACCCTGATGACATCAAAGAAGCTTTCTACGAGGAGCTCAGCGCATTATTTCAGAGGAAGACAGAAAGGACAGGCTGATCATCCTTGGGGATTTCAATGCCTGCATCGGCATAGACTTCTCTTCGTGGCCAAAAGTCCTAGGACAGCACAGCACTGGCAAGTGCAACTCCAACAGACTGCTTTTTCTCTCTCTCTGCGAGCAGCATGGACTGGCCATCACCAGCACCCTCTTCCAACAAGCACACAAGTACAAGAACACATGGATGCACCCCGCTCCAAGCAGTGGCACATGCTGGACTATGTGATTGTCCGTTACACACTGCATGAGAGGAGCAGTCTGTTGGTCGGACTATCACCTGGTATGCAACAAGATGAACATCAGACTTGCATGCAAGCTCCAACCAGCCAGGCAGAAACCCCCTACGAAGCCTCCCTATCACCAGGGACATGTTGCAGCAGCAAATCCAAGCAGCTCTCCAAGAAATTCCTGCACAGACTGATGTAGAAGAGGTGTGGAGCATCTTTAGAGATGCTGTGTACACAGCAGCAGCTGGCACACTTGGTTTTGTACAGAGGAGCACAAAGACTGGTTTGACGAGAACAACTCTGGAATCTCCAAGCTCCTGAACACACTGCATATACGGCATCAGGATCACATTTCCGATAAAGACTGCCAGAGGAAGAAGAACCAGTACTTGCAAACCAAACAACTCGTACAGAAGAGGCTGCATGAGATGAAGAACACCTGGTGGGAGAGAAAGTCCAAAGAGCTTCAGTCTGCTGCTGATGCTCATGACACGAAGACCTTCCATGATGGTCTCTGAGCTGTGTATGGGCTGAAAGTCACAGGATCAACCCCTGTCCGAGCCTTGGACCAGACCACCCTCCTGACAGACAAGAAAGACATCCTTGCCCGCTGGGCAGAGCACTTCAACACCCTCCTCAACAGGGACTCGTCCGTATCTGACAAGGTAATTGCAGCCCTCCCACAGCTACCAGTCAGTGACTCGCTAGCTGCCCCTCCCACCAAAGCTGAGACCCGGAAGGCCCTGAAGTTGACGTCAGGAAAAGCACCAGGAGCGGATGGAATCCAGACCGACATCTACAAGTATGGAGGCGAGGTGCTCACAGACAAGCTGACCGCCCTGTTCCAGTCTATCTGGGAGAGAGGGGAGGTCCCCCAGGATTTCAAGGATGCTTCAATTGTCCACATCTACAAACAGAAAGGAGACAAAACATCCTGCGATAACCACTGTGGAAGATCTTCGCCCACATCATACTGAACAGACTGGTTGACCATGTCTCCAGCACAGTCATCCCTGAAGCACAGTGTGGCTTCTGCTCAGGCAGGGGAACATGTGACATGGTGTTTGCCGCACGCCAGATGCAAGAGAAGTGCTGTGAGCAGAACAAGGAGCTCCACATGGTCTTTGTAGACCTGACCAAGGCTTTCGACATGGTAAACTACCGTGGTCTGTGGAAGATCCCCCTAAAGTTCGGCTACCCAGAGAGCCTAATCCAGCTGATTGCGTCATTCCACGATGGCATGCAGGTGAGAGTACAGGAAAATACTGACATGTAGGATCCGTTCCCTGTGGTAAATGGAGTGAAGTAGAGCTGTGTCCTGGCACCCACACTGTTCTCCATTCTCTTCTCTGCCATGCTGATTGATGCCTTCCAAGACTGTGACCGGGGCATCTACATTCAGTTTCTCACAGATGGCAAACTTTTCAACTTGCGGCGACTCCACACTAGGTCCAGGGTATTTGAGTCATTGTTGAGGAGTTCCTCCTCGCTGATGACTGCGTGCTTGCTGCACACACCCATGAGGACATGCAGTTCATTATGGACGAGTTCTCAACCTCCTGCAGGCACTTTGGCCTTACCATCAGCCTCAGCAAGACTGAGTCCATGTACCAACCAGCTAGCTCACAGAACGCCAGTGCCTCCTGCGCCCCCACCCCCCCACGCCCCCCACCCCCAAAACCTGCAATCAAGATCAGTGACACAGAGATCAAGTCAGTTGACAAGTTTTGCTACCTGGGCAGCACCCTATACAGCAGCGGAGCCCTTGATGCAGAAGTGACGCTGCGCATCATCAAGGCCAGTTCCGCCTTTGGCAGACTCAACAACAGGCTGTGGAACAACAAAGGCATCAGGCTCAGCACCAAGATGAAAACCTACAGAGCTGTTGTGCTGACCACCTTGTTGTACTGTTGTGAAACATGGACAATGTATCGCCGTCACATTCAACAACTTGAGCAGTTTCACCAGAGATGCCTACGAAAGATCCTCAGCATAAAGTGGCAAGACAGGGTCTCTAACCGCCAGGTCCTAAAGAGGAGCGGTCTGCGCAGCATCGAAAGCCTGCTGAACTTAAAGACCCTGCAAGCACTTCAAGGACACCTTGAAGACAAACCTCAAAGCCTGTGACATAGACATCGTTTCCTGGGAAACTGATGTCCTTGATTGCTCTCACTGGAGGATGCTGTGCTCTAGTGGCATAAAGACATTTGAAAACAAGAGAACGCTGGTCATTAAGGAGAAGCGTGAGTGAAGGAAGCAGGGCTCAGCTTCTGAAGACATTTTCCCTTGCAACACCTGTGGGAAGTGTTGCGCATCCAGAATTTGCCTCTTCTCCCATTTGAGGACACACACCGACAGATAAACCTGCCTGCCTACTCATCCATCGGTCCGATGGGAGTCTCCATCGTCATCATCATCAGCATCATATATATATATATATATATATATATATATATATATATGTATATATATATATATATTTTTTTTTTTTAAATTAATAAATTTTTTTGTGCGCTTACAGTTGACTTCATCAAGTTTGTGCGCCTTATAGATATTATCATTATTATTAGTAGTTCTCTCTTATGTATTTATCAGTTATTCATTTATTTATTTACTTATTTCTTTTTATTTTGTGTATTTATTTATTTATTTTTTGTTTGTTTTGTTATTTTATTTTATTTGTTATTTTATTATATTTTTATTTATTTATTTATTTATTGTTGTTTTTTCTCAAGGCCTGTCTAAGCGTGTTGGGTTACGCTGCTGGTCAGGCATCTGCTTGGTAGATGTGGTGTAGCGTATATGGATTTGTCCAAACGCAGTGATGCCTCCTTGAGCTACTGATATGATACTTATTTATTTATTTATTTTTATTTTTTATTATCTCTGCAGTGTTTGTTTACACCACCCTTTCATGAGAGGCTATGGCCTGTATTGATTAAAACGTGTGTGTGTATCTCTCTCTCTCTCTCTCTCTCTCTCTCTCTCTCTCTCTCTCTCTCTCTCTCTCTCAGTCCAGCGCTGGGTGGAAAAAAGCATGTGTACTTGTTTATCTCATTACCCTGGTGAAATAAAATGGTTTCATTTCATTTTTCTCCCCCCCCCCCCCCCCCCCCCCCCTCTCTCTCTCTCTCTCTGTCAGCTTCAAAACTGACAGAATCTGACCATAAACAGATAGATATCCTTCTACTCAAGGCTAGACTGTTTAACAGTCAAGGACTGTCCAACTACAAAATCTATTGTTGTAGAGCTCCATCCTGTCAGTGTTTGCTTTTAATAATCACTGACATCTACATAAGATAAACCTCCGTTTTTCTGTGAATATTTTATGTAAATCAAGCCTTGCATATTCAGGGTGTTAGCACAACTGCTTTTTTATTTGCAAATCCAGCCCTCAGAGGCAAAAAAATAAAAGAGATGGGGGGTGGGGGGGGAGAGAGAGAGAGTGACAAGTGGCTTGTTTTTGGAGAAAAAGAGAGAACGTTCCCATGTTTTACATAGAATTTCCTTTTTCATGGCGGCTGACATGACGTAATTCCTTTATGACATCATTAATGACATCATAACAGCCTTGAGTGACTTGTTTTGAAAAAGACACAATGTTTGTGAATGATGTCATCAGGTTGGCACAGTTTTTTACCTGTCTGGTTTGAGTTATGATTTTCTTTCCTCCAATGTCCTCTGTTCAGCTGAGTGAGGTCTGTTTTTTGTAGGTAAGGAAAGGAAAACTTTTCACTGTTTATTGATTTGTTTGACTCAGCTGAATTAGCAATTGTTTGGAAATATTGTGGTGATCTTATTACCATCTGATGTGGTCCACATGACTTAATGATTGATATTTTCTCTAAAATCAGGTGCAGTCTTGTTATAAGTTATAGATCTAATCTGTTCATTCACTGGCTTCTTTTTTTTAAGAAGTAGGTTTATATTTGTCTTATTTATGATAATGATAATTAAAAACTTAAATATCTATGTTTGTTTACTCCAGTGGAACAAAATACTTTTGATAGTGGAGGAAAATAGATCAACAACTCTTTCGTCATTCTATATTGGCATTACAACAACAACAAAATGTTGGGAATGAGGGGATTAAAAGCCTATAAATATAGCAATTCAGATAGCAGTTCTGGGTCTCTTGAATTGGTCCTAAGCTTAGATGCCATAGTCTTGGGCAGTTTTTGACTCACTTGTATAAACAAAGTGCATCTTTGTTATAACCTGGTGTTCAGCTGCCTGTGTGTCCATGTTTGTGTGTGCGCGTGGTAAACTTTAACAAGTTAATTTTCTCAGGAAATGCTTTGCCTCCCAATACCAAATTTGGATTACACATAGTAGGAAAAAAAGGTTCACAGTCATACCAATAATAGGTTGTAAGTCTTCTGAACTGAGTCGTATTTCCGGATTATTAATGGTTTGTTTCATTAGGCATGATCCAGATCCAACAAATCCATATTCCTGCTTCCCAGAATGTAGGCTATGTTTGGTTAGAAGATAGCATGATCATTTTTCTTGATTGCAGTTAAAAGAAGAAGAAAAATTCTGGACAGAAATGATCTAGTGAAATTAGAAGAATTTCTCCATTATTCAAGATATATATATATATATACACACACACACACACACACACACACACACATATATATATATATATATATATATATATATGAAGGCATGATATAAATGGTGTTATTGCCTTGATTACAGTAATATATTTATGGCACTAAAAAAAAAGAAAAAAAGCTTTGATTGTTAAATTCATTTGAGTGACGGCAGATGTGTCGTAGTGCTGTAAATAAGTATACTTGCTTCCGAACAGAACATCCTTGGTTTGATCCTCTTAGCATGCCTTTTGTTGTTGTTTTTGTCAAAGCTTACTGATATTAGATAAGGAACCCATTTTAATGTGGGTTTTTTTATATTCAATTCTTGTTTTTCCTCATGATTCCTTTACTTGATAAAGCACGTGTCACAAGTGAGTCTTGAAGGCCTTGCCGCTCTTGTTTCTTAATAATATACATGTATCACACAGACTTTGCTTACACACATTGAACAAGACATGACAATAGCCATTTTGCTACATCACACAGACTTTGCTTACATACATTGAACTAAGAAATATTTGTATTTTTCTATTTAAAAAAAAAAAAAATCATTTTGAAAGTTAGTTAAAAAGAAGTTTTTGTGTATGATGTTGCAGTGATCGGCCGTGGGATCCAGTGAACGATGTCTATCAGTATGAGCACAGCTTTGTGGTGCAGACTCAGACACGACACAAGACCCCACATGTACGGGCCAACAGCCTTAGCAGCCTGAACAAGAGTGTGGAGAAGAAGAAACTGAGGATCCCTCGTACAGTAGAAGAGAGTGACAGTTCTGGACACGGACTGCATCGTGAATCAGACTCTTCAGATTACGTGGGTAAGTGTCATGCACAAACAAAAGTTGTGTCCCTCACGCTGTAGACGTTTGGTGTCACCATTCTGAAAAGACAGCCAACTGTGCAGTGTGAAAATGATGAAGAAATTGGATTGGAAAGGAAATCAAGAATGGCTTTAGAATGCGCCTCAAAGATCTACTGTTAGGTATGTGGTACAAAAGAAAGACAGGTTCTAAGTCCAAGTCAAGACAACATTCGGGAGCAGAACAGGGTCTTAGTTCAGGAGATCAAGCCAAGTTAGACACAGTTGTAAAGTGTGGGTTCTTGGTGCTCCCAGAGCCAGGAAAGTCCACAAAAAAAGCTAGTACAAAGAAAAAATATGCCTCCAGTACACAGGCCAAACAGAAGCTGGAAACACCAGCCAGCTGTCAGGTGGTCACTCCAAGAGTCCAGTCTGAAGTGATGGCACCAAGAGATGTAGACATGCCAGAGGTTACAGCTGATTCAGAAGCAAGTCCAGCTAACAACCAGGTGATCACTCTAGCACAGACAGAACACCAGTCTGAAATGACGATGCTGAGCGAAGCTACGCCACCAAAGGTCACAGCTGATTCACAAGCATGGCACTTTGTGGACAAAGGTGTAGAGCCACTGTTTACATGTAGGCCGCTACCCAAACTGGGTAGCATGTCACCATATATGATGCGGTCATACAAGTCACGGTCAGCACATTTTTTGAAGCCCGAGTCAGACCACGGTTGCCAGCCAAAGCATGATAAGGACAGGATTGGGAAAACAGCTGAGGTAATAAAAGAGTTGTTAGCCTTGATAGAAGATAAGGTGGAATCCAGAGTCAGTGATACAAGAGAGGCTAGGTTAGATACCAATTCTGCTGTCAAAGCAGCGTTGTTGCCACACAATCCGGCAGAACTGAAGAGTGAATCTGAGCCAGATGCTGAGAGACATATGTTGTTAACTACATCAGAGAGCTCACTCATTGAGTCTTGTTGTGATCAAGACCAAAGGAAAGAGTTAGTGTTAAATACCTTGGATAAGTCATTGATTGAGTATGATTCAGAGGTACCACAAGAGTTTGTGCCAAACACAGAGGATACATCCAATGATGATTGTGATTTTGAGGTGGAACATAAATCTTCAACTTCACACATTGTACAGCATAGGCTACATTCGACAAAACCTGAGCACAAAGCCATTTCATCTTACGGTATTGCTGAGGAAGAAAGTGTCCAGGTTGAAAAGGAGAACAAGAAACCATTCAGCAAGCAAACGGGAACGGACAGCAGCAGCCAGGAGTCACAGGAAAGCACGCAAGAACAGTCAAAATCAACGTGGGGGTTGGATGACGAAGAAAGGAGTTATCCAGTGGAGAGCGGGCTTGATGGGGGACTGGACAGCAGCAGGCCGGCCTCAGAGATAGCGCAGGAAGGCAAGCAGGCAGTGGAAGGTCTTCCTTTTCACAAATTGAAGAAGTTGGTGACCAAGTATGTAGGAGATGGGGTGAAACGTGATGGAGGTCACTGCCTGTGCTGCCCTCTGCACCCAAAAAACACCAGCAGCATGCTGTTCATTGACTACCTCTATCTTTTACGCAACTATGGCTTCTATGTGGGCCGCTTTGACCCCCCTCCCATCATTTTTAGCCGCAAGGGCGGTTTTGCCCCGAAGGTTGAAGAGAGAGAGAAAGAGGGTGGCGGTAGTGGTGAAGATGAAGGGCTGACCAAGGATAATTCTGAACTCTTCTCAGCGCAGTGGCCAGTGGTCAACATTCAAACCAAATCGAAAACCAAAACAAGACCTGAGACCTTGAGAAGATCTGTAGAAAACCTTTTCAGGAGTAATAAAGCAGGCATGAGTTCCTTGGCACCGGTCTGTAGTCTGCATTACCCAGATGTAAACGATTCATCCTTCACAAGCTCTGATCTGACAAAATGTTCAGATTCATTGTCATCTTATGTCAGTCTTCTCAAGAATTTGGAGCAGGATTCTGATTCTGATTCCACTGATCAGACAAAAGATAGTAGTGGGAAATATATCTCTCCCAAATTCAAGAAAGCAGCAAAAAATTTCATCATTTGTCATCAAGAGGGGCCAGTGTGGAACCAGTCATCAATCATGGAAGGTAAGTCAGAAAAGCAGTCTCCTGGGACAGCAGATGCTGTACATGAGCAAAGGGAAGGGGAAAAGAAACAGCCATCTTTGGTCCAAACATCAAGCGTCAAAGTGGAAGCAGAAGAGGAGTCCTTCTGGACAGAAGATACTGCACATGAGCACAGGGAAGGGGAAGAGAAACAGCCATCTGAGCTGTCTTTGGTCCAAACATCAAGCGTCAAAGTGGAAGCAGAAGAGGAGTCTTTCTGGGGAGAAGATACTGCACATGAGCATAGTAAAAGGGAAGAGAAACAGCCATCTAAGCCATCTGTTGTCAAAACATCAAGCATCAAGGTCAGAGCAGAAAAGAAGTCTTTTGAGACAGAAGAAACTGCACATGAGCTCAGTAAAAGGGAACAGAAACAGTCATCTTTGGTCCAAAATTCAAACATCAAAGTGGAAGCAGAAGAGTGGAATTTGGAGACAAAAGAACCTGGACAGGAGAGTGGCCACACTTCACACAACCAGAAGTCTCTCCTGATGAAGACTGGATGTGTTGCTCACCAACAGTTAGAGCGAGGCAAAACTGTGAAGAAGGTGAAATCAGAGTCAGATTCATTCTTACAGACCATTGCACCCAGCAAGCACCAGAACAAATCAGAAAAGCCCTTTCCGGAAACCTGTGGTGATCTTCTCCAGTCAGAAGCTGGCAGATGTTTAGTAGGGAGTAGCTCTGATGCACTGAAGATGAATGGAGCTCAAAATACTGGAAGGGATACAAGAAACACTAAATCAAACAGTATTTCAAAATTGTCAAAGGAGCATAGAAAAGAAGCTACTAATGAACCAAAAGAGCACACACAAAAAGCTACCAATGAAGAGAATATTGATTGTCAAAGTCAGCACATGTGCCAAGAATTCAGGCAAAGTACAGAGAATATACCTAATGGCAGACCACCAAAAAAAATGCATGCAGAAAATTCTTTGCATTCAAAAAACATTTTACAAAAATCAGCTGTTACTCACACAGAAACTAGAAAGTCTGGGAATTCTGTTTCAAAATGTAGTGATTACTTCAAAGCAAAAAAGTCAGAAAATACAACTGTAAAAAATAACACAACTACTCCAAGGAAGAGACAAATTTTTTTACCTGGAGGATTTCCAAACAAAGAGTTTGGTTTAGTCACACCACCTCCATCTACACAGAAGAACACAAGTTACTTGCAGACTAAATGTCCTAGACAGTCACATTTACAGGTAAAATCAGATTCTGTTAAAGACAGATATGTGTGTGATTCTCATTCCAATTTGAGCATGCCAGTTTTGGGGTCACCTGCTCAGCAGTCACATTGCAGATCAAATTCGTTACACAGAAAGCCATGGATACCTGCATTCAAATCAGCTATACCAGGACAACGTTCAGGTTCTCCAACCCCCTCACAGCAAACAAAACAGTCACTGACTGCAAAGGCTTCCTCCCCTGAATCAACACCAAAGCATGCAAACTCACGAACCCAGGATTCATCTCATGTTCCTGTCTCAGAGTTATTCTCTCCCTGTCTGCAACATGAGCAAGTTCCTGATCTGTATGCTTCATCCCCATCTGTTCGGCTTTCTCTTTCAAGAACATGTTCTCCTTCATCTTCGGCCTGCGGCACTATCCAGAGGTTAGGCTTGCCCTCACCAAAGTCAGCTGCACCTGTGTCTTACTACCCTCGGTCAAAGTCTGCCATTCATTGCCCTCAGAAGTCAGGTCCTCACTCACCGTCATGGACACCAGTGCATGTTAATCATAGCATGGGGGTGTGCACAAGCACAGCATATAACAGAAAAGGTAGCTCAGGGTCTGGTACCATCCTATCACCTCACAATCTTTTTTCAAGATCATTGACAGCATCACCATTTTCCAGTAAACCTCTCCCAAAATCTTCTTTATACTTTCCAGCATCTCGTATTCCTGTCAGATCACATTCAGTCTCAACAAAGCCATGTATTACCAAAAACAGATCACAGTCAGCCTCACCAGCTCGCTCTCCTGTCAGGCCATACTCATCTGCTTCAGCAACTCCTGGTAGAGTATGCAGGTCACATACAGTATCACCAGTGTCTCACAGATCTGTCTACTGCATTTCCCCACAATCACCAGTGTCACCTGCCCCTGTTCGAAAGTCTCACTCAAGACCTCCATTGCCTCACAGTTTTGTCCAAGAGTCATCCTCAAACCTACTGGCATCTCAAAATTTGTCATCTCCATCATCCTCGGAGTATTCTTTTGTATCTGCCAGGTCAGATGCTTCATTAGGTAATCAAAAGAGTGTTCAGGTTAATCCCATTCCAGGTAAAAAAGCAAAGACCAGACCCAGAGTCAGCTTTGAAGACCTGAATAACCAATCCAGATCCCTCAAAAACAGCAGGAACCTCAAAGTTGCAGCAAATCGATCAGCAAATAAATTCCAAAGCTTGAAATCTAGTTCCCCACCATGCCATAGGCCCCAGACAACCTGTGAGGCTGAAGGGAGAAGCAGACCCACCAGCCGTGGGCACAGCAGACATTCTTCCAAGGGACATGGAAGAGAAGTCAGACTGACTTGTCCGAAGGGACTTAACATAAAGTTGCCCAGTCAAAAAGTCAGAGATAACAGTGAGAGACTTGTAAAATTTGGCAGCCATCATGTTAAAACTGCCACCAAAACTGAAGAGAGCAGAAGGAGGAAGAGGAAGAGTGATTTTTTCTCCAGTTCAGCCAGCAGCAGTCCTATGTCTCCAGGCGTGGCCGTGCGCTACAAAGGCTTATTTGCTAGTTCTGTGGACTATGAGAATCTCCTATTTGACTGTTTTAAATAACATTAGGGATTGGTCTGCCAGTACAGTAGACTGGCAAAAAGGTGTATTACTTTTGTTAGCAAGGCTTTATGTTGTACTGACATGAAATCGAATTTGGATGCATTTCATGCACACACACTGTTGGTTAATGAATCTGAGGATAGTTGTATTTCTATGGACATCCTTATTACATATACCCATTTCTATAATGGTTCTATGCTCAAGTTACTGTACAACTGATTTCCTGTGAAGAAATGGCTGAAAGTAGTTTATGTTGACCTAGACAAAAGACTAAAGACTAAGGTCTGCAGAAATTTGCCAAGATCTGTTCCATCAGATTTTTTCACTGACAAACAAGAGAGGTAAGGCCTTCAAGACACCTGTGATGTACTAAAAATTAAAAAGATAAACAGATTTTTAATTTTTTTAGATGTTCTGTATTTGATATGATGCTTTGGCCAAAAAAAAAAAAATTTTTTAAGGCATAAAAGCAGATTCAAACCAACCATGTTCAGGTTCAGAGTAAGCAGTTTTACTCACATGGCTAATCCACATCTACACATGCTGTTTAAAAATAAATATTTAAACTGGTTTTTTTTTTTCTTTTTCTTCTTAAAGTGATAAATCTGCTATGGTATTTGTGATAATTCCATTTCAATCATGTTATTTTGGTACATCTCAGGCATTTAAGAAATTCAAGTCTGCAGTAAAGGTGATGTTGCCATCTTCTCAAGCACACCTCAACATGTATCTGCTTTCACCACATCTGCAGAGATAGTGTTCTGTTCGACAGGCTCTGTTAGTGGCAGAAACTACAACACGGTCTATATGTTTATTTTATGTATGGAGTAAACATGTTGATGATGTAGTTCGTGTCACTGTATGTGTTATGTCTAGAATTTGTATGTCTTTTCTTTTAATTGCGAACAAGAAAAAAGTTAGGTTAACCCCAGGGCTGCCTATGTGACGAGATAACTCGTCAGCACAAGCATGTATGCTTCACTGCCACAATGATGAGATAACTTGTTATCAAAATATTCTGACTTTTCCCTGGTTTGCATTCAGTTCGTTGACAAAAATACTGGTAGCCTTAGCTTGTGGAATCTTTCTTGATTCTATTCATAGTTAGAAACACCATCTACGTCATGAGGCAGTCCTTTATTTGAACGGTTTGGTTGGGTTACTACCGTAGTGTTTGCCTGACTTCTCTCCTCGCTCGCTCAACAAAATGTTGGACTGATACCGTGCTCAAGACATGTAATCGTGGCGAACTAAATCAACCAAGATTGCTTTCTTTAGCTGATGCTCAGAAAGAATTGAAGCGTAAATTTGAAGGAGAAGACAGTGATGAACATTTATAGGACAATTTGATTGAATATAAAGGGAACAATCAAGAGAGTGGCCAAGATACGACTATCAGTGAGTGATGCTGGCTGTACAGCTGTAGCAGACGACAGAAAGTGACCGAATTATTTGCAGGACACAGTATGAGCGATTTTCTTGGCACTCAGCCAACGCGGTCTGATGAGAACTGGATAAATTGACTATGTGAGAGGGGTGAAGAGGGGGGTAGAGACTGAGGGGGCATGGCCTCACATCCATATTATCACGTGGAGAAGTTCACAGTGCATTGTGTATCTGTTCCTTTTTTAAAAATTTTGTTTTTATTGTGGTTGTTCTAGTATGATTTTGTGTGTGCAGATATCCATTTGTCCAGAAAATATGATATTTTAGTGTAAATTACCTGACTAATGTTTGTAATGAACAAGTTGAAAATGTGACAAAAAACAAAACACTGATTTCAAAACAACGGCATATCACTGAAAAAAATATAAAATAGGAAAACATCATGTGTTTTGTATTCTTTATTTGTTTACCTTTCAGAAATTATATACTTGTATGGGTCTTTCTCCAATAACAAAGAGCACACAGTTTTTTGAAAATTTATACCCGTTTTTTTTGTGAAAAAACCCTGGCAAATAGATTTCACTTAAATCTTATTTTCCTGGCAGCGAAAGGGTTAAGCCGGCTTCAAACCCAACCATTTTCTGGATTAGTATCCTCAGCGAAATAAACCGTTCATGATCCAGAAATACACTTTAATCTGAAAGACTTACAATCTATTATTGCTATGACAAATAAGATTTTTCCCCCTTTGTTTTCATTCCAATTTTTTGGTATTGGCAGACAAAGTATTTCCACAGAAAATGACAGTCCCCAGTTTTCAGACAGACTGGCTTGCACAAGAATAAACACACACATAAGGTTTCAACCTCTTTTTGCTGCATATGCTTGTCAACCATAAGTGTACAGAGCTTTTATGGTACTGAATAAAACTGTCTGACAAAGAGAATTGTATTGAGCATGTCTGCGGAGTTCTGACGTCCGTACTTTGTTAAAGTATCTAGCAAAAAACAAAAACAAAACACCAACAATACAAATTTGCATACACAGGTACACACAACACATGCACTTTTCATACACACACACATGCATGCAAGCACATACCCACAGATGTGTGTGTAATAAAGGTTTTGCACAGGTTTATTCCCAAATACTAAAGTACATCATGTACAAATTTGTTATTGCATGGTTTCACAGTCTGATGTGATAGAAGATAATTCATAAAAGAAGTAGTTGGTATTTGCTTATTAGATTTGTAGATATAGATAATAAAAGAAACAAAACAGGTGTTTTGATAAATGTTTTATTATCAGTTAGCAGAGTTGCAACATTGAACAACTCATGTGGATAGTGAAGCAGTAAATTCAACAAACCAGAAAATGATTTGGGGTAAAATGAAGAGGATGCATAGATCATTAAATTTATACTTGACTGCAGCCATGAAAATGAAGAACAAACATGCACAATGAAACAGTAGGCAGTTAACTTATTAAGTCAGCACCTGATTGAATGAATTTACAATCAGTTACAACAGCTTCAGTCAGGAATGAAAAGGACGCTGATATACAGGGAAGCCTACAGAGTCAACATTTCTTATTTTTCTTTCAGATTTGAGGAACTGTCTCTAGTGTCACTGCCGTTAAATTGCCAATAAGAAAGACTTACAAAGAAAAATATTTTGCAGTCGCAATTCTGGAAGTTACAGTATCATAAGGAAAGAAAAATTGACAAAAATACATATCGCAGAAAAAAAATCTGAGAGAGAAAGGAAAACGAGCCAACAAAAAACAGCTGTGAAACAGGTCAGCAGAAAAACAGATTTTCCAGACATTGAAAAGAACTGGTCAGCTTCACTTAAAACCAGACTTCACAAACAACCGGCATGATCAACAGGAGCTTGTGAATGAGAAACTACAGTCTGCAGATGAACGTCAAAAGGGGACAGGTTTGCTTTCAGTGAAAAAATGAAACTGAGTCAGCTTGATTTGACCCTGTGAAACTGGTGTGAAGATTATTTTCCATTCAGTACTCCAGATTGATTGAAGATTCAGTGAAACACAGATTGATTGAAGGTTCAGTGAAACACAAGAATTCGTATTTCAAATTAGAGAAAAAAAGATTCAAAACACAAACTGGAAAGAGAGCCCCCTTTTACAAATGCAGTCTACCGCAGACGGATGGGTTCAGAATTCTGAAGTGGGAATGAGCCGCAATTCTTCAAATCCTTTGAAAGAATACCTTTTCATGGACCGAGTGCTCATATTTAGAAAGCAAACTGTTTTGAATTCCTCCCATTAACTTTGCAAAACATATTTGGGGGAGAAGAAAAAGGCCCCCAGGAGCATTGCTGAATCGGCGTCATTAACTCTTAAGCTGTGTGCAGTCTTAACTCTTACATACTGGTACTATCAGCACTGTGAACTTAGATTGTTGATACTCAGCTGTTTTTGAGACACCAAATAGTAAATGCAGGAAGAGGAACTGAAGCTGTAAACTGAACAGAAGGTAAAACAGAAGCAAACTGTTGCTGATAAAGCAGACCAAACAGAAGGAAACTGTCACAACGCAGTCTGATAAAACAGTTTTGGTGTGTACAAGTCAGTGCAAGACAACGAAATGGCTCAATCTGATGAAGGTAAAATTCACAGAAGTTTTTTTTTGTTTTTGTTTGTTTGTTGTTTTTTATTTGGGATGGGGGGGGGGGGGGGGGGGGGGGTTACTGAAACCATTATTTGAATAATTTTTGTTCATTTTATTGATTGGCTTGTGTATTTGCATTTGTTCTTTTGATAGATTTTGATGCTTGCTTTGAAATTCTGTCACATTATTCCTGAATTTGTTTTTGCATGTGTACATCTTTCCTCAAAATTTATCCTTTTTTGTTTTTTTTTGTATGCTGTTTATCATTAGTTGTTCATGTTACTGTCTTGTAGCATGCAAAGGTTTAGTTTGATTTTGGTTTGTTCTCTACGGGCTTTCATACCAGAGTTGACATCAAATACAGCGATGAAGTTTGTAAAACAAACAGTACAGAGAGACTGCAGCCTTGTTCACAGACAATGGCGTGACACCAGAAAGATTCATCAGGAGATTACATACTGTGTTTCAGCAGACAGAGACCATTCCTTATTCTGGGTTTTTTTGGTTTTTTTTTTTTTTTTAGTTTCAAGCAGGTTTCAGAGGGTGCAGACTGATCCATATATTGCTCCACCACATCTGCTATTAAAAAATCTATGTATTTAAAAAAATAATTTAAAAAAAAGCAGATGCCTGACATTTGCATAAGCGTTTTGGTCCAGCCTTGAAAGCAACAGTTAACTGTTGATGATTCAGCAGGCAAAGTTTGTTTTGTTTTGTTTTAAAGCCAAATGATATCTCAGATTCTGAAGAAGAATTTCACCTTTGTGGCATGATGATGAAACCAAGACAGGGTAATTGTTTATGAGTTTTCGTAACAAGCAACTTTGTTTGCATGCATGTTTAAATGTGGAAAAGATAGTTGTCAGTCGAACAGGCCTGGTTTGTCTTGTATCATACATCTTCAGTAGTTTGCACTGTGGTGTGACTGGTGTTACATGACCGACCAAAGTGTGTGATGGTTTCTTTTTTTGTTTAGCTTTTATCTAATGTTAAGGTTTTGGGGTTGTTTTTTTTTCCATAATGATTAAAAACATATTTATAGACATTTTCTCTTCACTAAGTAGGCTGGCTGCTTAGAAAGACAAATTCACTTGCAAGCATGCTTGCACACACACACACACACACACACTCCTTAAAAGTCATAGGAACATGGGAGCTTGAATATCAAAATCTCTTTTGTTTTTTGTCATATTATACCATCTTGTGCAAGCGGTTTTTGGTGGTGGGTTTGTTTGTCGTTTTGTTTGTTTGTTTTTTTTGGGGGGGGGGGGGGGGGTGGTTGCTGCCTTTTGTTTTCTTTCTGTCTTAGAAAGTGTTATGTTCTTTCTGAGAAAATGTTTTAGTTTAGGTTCTTCCTGAGAAAATGCTTTAGTTAAGGTTCTTTCTGAGAAAGTGCCATATTTTGGTTCTTTCTGAGAACGTGTTTTAGTTCAGGTTCTTCTTGTTCTGTCTGCTCCAACTGGTATTTTCTTTCAAGAGTATCAGTTCCAGAAAATTTAGTTATTGTTATCATAATGTCATTTGTAACTGTTCTCTATAGTATAAGCAAGTACAATGAAGTTTCAGATTGCTGTCTCTATGTTTGCCTTGGCTGTGTTATCTTGTTGTTTTTTGTTGTTGTTGTTTTTTGTATCTCGATGTACTTACCTTTTACTATGATTTTTAAAATATTATTAATGTTATTATTATTATTCGTTTATTCATTTACTTATATCTGATTTAAACACTTTTTTCCTCCAGGCCTTTCAATACAGTCTTTGAGTTAGATGTTTAAGATGTCATATATTGCCTTAAATTTCTTGCTGGGGGGGGGGGGGGGGGATTAAAAAATAAATAAATAAAACAGTGGAGGAGATGTTACAGGAAAGAGCCTTTTATTCTATGATTTCGGAGTGGAAATTCTTTGAGCAAAAAAAAACCAACAAAAAAAAAGAAAAGAGAAAACAACATAGATCAGAAATGTGTATTGTATACTTTCAAGAAAATTGAGCAGATATAAAAGAACGATCAGAACTTTCCTGAAACTTGTGAAAGTCTTTATCAGATAAGTATAGTTCAAGTGGGTGTCAGAGGATGGTGAGAACTTCAGTATTAAAACTCAGGCTAAGAGAACAGCAGAGTTAGAGCAGGAACCTTCAATTTGTTGGAGCAGGAACCTTCAATTTATGTTGAACTCTACTTCTGACAAAGAGAACAGCAGAGTTAGAGCAGGAACCTACAGTTTATGTTGAACTCTATTTCTGGCGAAGAGAACAGCAGAGTTGAGCAGGAACCTTCAATTTGTTAGAGCAGGAACCTTCAGTTTATGTTGAACTCTATTTCTGGCGAAGAGAACAGCAGAGTTGAGCAGGAACCTTCAATTTGTTAGAGCAGGAACCTTCAGTTTATGTTGAACTCTATTTCTGACGAAGAGAACAGCAGAGTTAGAGCAGGAACCTACAGTTTTTTATGTTGAACTCTATCTCTGGCTAAGAGAACAGCAGAGTTAGAGCAGGTACCTACAGTTTATGTGAAACTCTGACAATCTCTGGCTAAGAGAACAGCAGAGTTAGAACAGGAATTTTCATTTTATATTAAACTTGTTTTAGTTCAGGTTCTTCTTGTTCTATCTGCTCCAACTGGTATTTTCTTTCAAGAGCAGCAGAGTTAGAGCAGGAACCTACAGTTTATGTTGAACTCTATTTCTGGCGAAGAGAACAGCAGAGTTGAGCAGGAACCTTCAATTTGTTAGAGCAGGAACCTTCAGTTTATGTTGAACTCTATTTCTGACGAAGAGAACAGCAGAGTTAGAGCAGGAACCTACAGTTTATGTTGAACTCATCTCTGGCTAAGAGAACAGCAGAGTTAGAGCAGGTACCTACAGTTTATGTGAAACTCTATCTCTGGCTAAGAGAACAGCAGAGTTAGAGCAGGTACCTACAGTTTATGTGAAACTCTGACAATCTCTGGCTAAGAGAACAGCAGAGTTAGAACAGGAATTTTCATTTTATATTAAACTCTTGCTATGAGAACAGCAGGGTTAGAACAGGAACCAACAATTTATATTAAATGGATAAGAGAATAGCAGTTGGAGCAGATAAGAACCAACGCTTCATATTTTACTCTGGCTAAGAGAGCTTCAGGGTCAGAGCATGAACCCATGTTTTATATCAATCTCTAGCAAAGAGAAGCAGCAGATTTTAGAGTTGGTAACTCATGCAAGAAAGTAGAAACTCTTGTGTGTGTGTGTGTGTGTGTGTGTGTGTGTGGCGTGCACTGCTCATGACTGTTGTGTGCTGCAGGTCCGCGGGGCAAGGTGGTGAAGCTGACCCACGAGGGGATGGCGCTGCTGTTTGAACCGCTGATGAAGATGCAGGAGGAGACCACGGCGGCGCTGCGCAGCCTGCAGCAGCAGGTGGTACGCCTGGAGGTCCAGCATGCCAACAGCGCTGGGGGCGGAGGGGGCCAGGGGCTGCTGTCCAAGGACTGGGTCACCCTGGCCATCATCCTCATCTTCCAGATCATCCTGCAGTGGATCTTCCGCCTGGACCGCTCTTAAGTTGGCTTCTTCTCACATTCAGGCTTGGCTCCTCCATTCCCGGCTCTTCCACATGGACAGCATGGCTGTTCCCCTCCTCCTCCTCCTCCTCCTCCTCATCTTCTAGACCATCCTACAGCGAATCTTCTGCTTGCATCACTTCTTCAAGGCTTGCTTTCATCAGTGTCAATCTGATTGCCCTGGGCCTGACTTGCAGACCTGTGATGTATCATCAGCATGTCCCAAGGTCATCCTTTAGTGGATGGTCCGTCTGGAAAGCTGACTGCTTGGTGGTCAACCTTCACCTTCTACAGCAGTATTCATTGTTCAGTACGCCTTCCATCTGGAATGCTTGTAGGATTGGATTGTTACCTTCCTGGTTAACCTGCACTGGATCTTCATCTGGAATGCTGATCCACTTTGCTTTTCACCTTCATTCTCTGTGTCATCCTGCACTGTTATCTTCCATCATGGGCCCAGTGTACACTTTGTTGTCATGGTCTTTGCATCCTACCGTATGGAAGAATCTACCACCTCAAACCTACTCCAAGGCTGTGCTGTCAGCTTCAGCTCCATCCACATTCTTCAGTTGATGTTCAACTTGGACTTGCAAGCTTGGCTGTCATTTCCATCTTCCTGGTTGTCTCTTTGCGGCTCATGGATCAGGACAAAGAGATTGTGTTGCAGGTTATCCTGATGTCTGACCATCTCCTTCATATCTTCAGTGCATCATCATCATCCATTGTCCTGCTTTGTCCTTCACGCCTTGGTCACACACACACACACACACACACACACACACACACACACTCATGCACACAGGCAGGGTGGCCACACTGTTTTCTGTGAGATTGATCTGGTGCTCTCTTTTCCTGTTCAGGACTGATGTGAAGGCTGTGAGCGTGTGAGACAGGTGGATGAGGACTGTTGTGGGAAAACATGCTTGTTGGTTTCTTTTCAAGGCGCTTGACCTAACCCCCAGGATGATTCCAAGATAACAAAAACATGCTGGTCAGTCTCCAGTTGTCCTGTGTTCGTGCTCGCTTGCGGTCACATCTGTTGCTGGGATGGAGAGAAACGAGAGAGAGAGAGAGTCATTGTGCAATAGTGTCTGTGATTCGCACAGACCCACCCCATGAGATGCTCACAGAAATGGAGATCGTGGCCTGAGCAAGTTGTTTACTTTGTCTTCCACTGGGTTTGGGAGACAGGACTGCTCCAGTTGTGGACAGTTGTGAGAGAGAGTTGTCACTGTTGTCATTGTTTTCCCCCTCAGATCTGTAGAGGCAGGTCCATGCTCTTCAGTGGGGAAGGTGTGTGAGCCCCTTTATTGTGAACAGCACAGTCAGTCAGATCTACCTTTTTCTTTGAGGGAGGGGTAGATGGATAGGGGTTGGAAAGAGAAGTGGAGTGAATGACTGGGCAATTTTTGCGTGTGCGTACCATTCTTTGCATGTGATGAACAGTGTGAAGTACTGCAAACATGTCTGGTGGATGAGAGTGTGTGAATGTGAGAGGGAGAGTTTTAAAATAATGTTGAAAACCTCTAGAGGAATGTCTTTTGATAAGACCATGTAAAAAGACCATAACAACAACATGATTTGGCATATTTCCAGTTATGACAAATGGTATCTGGTCTCACGATCTCTGTTCATTGGGTAGTTTCTGTAGATGCTTGCTCAGCCAAGGACCAATACCTTATTATTGACTCCTGCATGTGCATGAATGTGTGTGTGTGTGTGTGTGTGTGTGTGTGTATGTGAGCATGCATACAGTTGCATGTGTGAAAATTTCAAGCGTATGTGTTGGTATGAAAGAAAAAGTTCTAAATTGGTTTTGAATATCTTTGATTGTTGTTGCATCTTTTAATCCTTTCCTCGGTACACTCAGTTCGAACTTACAGGCTGGCTTTGGTGTGGATAGCCTCATGTGTTCAGAAATGATAACGAAAGCCTTTAATTATGAATGTTCAGACTGGAAAAAAAGTTCATCTGATGCAGATTGAACTCATTGTTTGATAATAATAAAATATAAAAATTGAAGAGATTTGTTGCAAAGATATTGATAGATGTACTGAAAGATTTTGGGTGTGTATGTGTGTGTTTGTGTGTGTTTGCGTGTGAATACATGAACACAGTAAATCTTTGTTATGATCTGCCCACCCACCCCTCCCCACCCCACCTCAGTCCTCCAAGCTGTTACACCTTTTCAGTGTTAGATATTAAACTTAGTAGAATAATGATCAGTATAATTACACCTTACCACATGCTCTTGGAGTCATCCACTGGGAAGAAAGACAATTAATTGCTCATGAGCATAGAGGAATTCATTCTTTTTTTGTTCAGAATTTTGTCGTGAAAGATTGATATCTCTGCTTTAGCCCAGCAAAAAAAAACAACAAATTGTTTTGAAGTGAACTTCTCATTTCATTGGTCAAGCTATCAGCAGTGAGTTTCTCAGTGGACAGTGTTAATGGAATAATTAGGGTGGCACCCAGAATGGATTTCTTAATCTCTTAAATAACAATGCTTGTTGTCATGATTCACCCCAGATGTGTGGCTGTTTGCGGCTGTGAAAAACAATTAATTCAAATTGATTCAACATGTAGTTACTACATTATTTCATGTTTGAATCCTATGGTATCGTGCATTAAGCTTTCCTGTTAAAGTTATGGGAATTTAAGTGAGGTGAGCCTTTATCAGCTGGAACTCATGTTCAGCTCATATTTAAATGGTTTGTGTGAGCCTCCATTTGAGAGGAAGTTTAGGAGGGGTTTGGAGGAGGGGGGTTGAATTCCTTACCACAAATGAATTTATAAATGTATATTTGTAGGTGGAAATGGACTGTATTTTTCTGCCCCATCCTCTTTAGTCTTTTTCTGTGGTTTGTGTTATGATAGACTGTTGTCCTCTGTTGAATGAACAAATTTTAGTTTCCAGCCCTTTAAAATGTCCACTGTCTAAGAAAAGACCATTGCCTAAAGCAGAGAGAGGTTCATGGGGAAGGGAAAAGGAACTGTGTGGAATGGAGAGGTGATATGAAGGTGTGGTTGTATGTGCTTGTGTGTGAGAGAGTGTTTGTGTGTGTGAAAGTGTCTGAATATTTAGGATAATAATGAAGACTGCATGATTATGAACAGCAGACTGTAAAGATACAAAAACGAATGTGGCATTAATGTTGAATCGAAAGATACAAAAATGAATGTGGCATTAATGTTGAATCATAAATAAGGTGACATTTGATGATCAATAAATTATCATCTTCACAAAGGTGATAAACTATCATTTTCACAAAGATCTCTTCCTCTTTATTTATTTATTTTTTCCAATTATGTCACTCTAATCAGGGTATCTGATGACTTTTACCCCCTCAGTCTGATACCTTTTTTCTTTACATTTGTTTTTCATCAGATGTGCTGTGTACATTGGGCAAAGCAAATATTCTTGTTCTTCCTTTTTTATTTCTTTATTTTAATTTACACTGATGGTTTTGTCGTTTTTTTTCATTCTTGCTTGAATTATGCCTCAAGAACTGTACTATTTTAGGGTCTTTGCAATATTATGTTTGAGAACTTTCCTTTCATTCCTTTTTCATGGTAGTTTGTGAAGAAATTGATTTAACTCTTTCACCACCAAGTGTCTGTCTGAAAAACCTTCCCCAGCACCAAATATTTTAGACTGGACGCTCTCAGTCACAGGCGTGCTCATGTGCAAACAACACAGTGGACTTAAAGCAAAGTCAGAGGGCAGATGTCAGTCATTGCTCTGTTACATTGGGAAACTGGCTGCAACTGTCAAGCTTTGTTACAATGTGAAAAATGGTCCTTTTAACAGGAGTCCTTGATGTCAGCTAAAGTCGCCTATGGTGGTGCACTGGTTAGTGGACTAAAGTTGCCGAAGGCTGTGAAAGAGTCAATGCAGCTGCAATAAAATGAGATCTGTGGTGTGTTTGATATGAAATTAGAATAGGCATTTTTCAACTAATTTTGAGAATCGTTGGAGATGTGGGTGTGTATGTGACAGAAGAGGGTGGTGAATGGGCGTATGTCATTTTCTGTGTGTGTGTGTATGTGTTGTGTGTGTGTGTACACCGTGTGTGTGTGTGTGTGTACATGCACATGTGAGATTGGAAAGGAAAACTGATTAGCTTTACAATAGTCACCTTGAATACACTATATTTTTTCCGATCCTGTTAGTTATTTGGAAATAAGTATGAAACTGGCATTGTCTTGAATAGAATATTGAACAGGAAATGTGTATTGTTCGAGTTGTATAATGCTTGAGAGAATTCTAAATATAGCTGAGTTTTATTTCTCCCAGCACATGACATCTCGTATCTGACATAACGTCAGGGAGCATGATTTATCAGAACATTTGTGCAAATGAAAACTGGTAATATGTTTTTGTTGTTGTTATTTTAGTTTTTTGGAGGGGGGTGATGGGGGTATGGATGGGTAGGGGAGAGGGGAGGCAACAAGGTGTGTTCCAACTTTGTAGTCTTGTGAATTGTGCTTCCATGTTGCTTAATAGCAGACCGACGATGTCTTTGTCAGATACCTAATGCCATTCCTCATGTGGAGACTGTTTTGCCTAGTTCACCGCTTAATTATTGGGATCAAAATCATCCGTCGAGTTTGATCACAGAACACTGAAGCAGACATAAAAGATATGTCCTGTTCATTGTGGGATTTATCAGTAGAATTGCTAGTAATCATTCAGAGTAGTCTGTGTCTGGAGGCTGTGGGAGTGTTGACTGTCAGTTTTGAGGCAGTTTCTGCAGTTGTTATTAAGCAGGTAGTCTGAATGCTTGTCATAACTCACTCACACACACATACAGGGATGGACAAACTATGCAATTTACTCTTGATTAATATTGCATTGAAGTTACTTCCAGTAAATTAACAATGCTTACCAACTACCCAAGGTTTCAAAACAGCTACTAAAAAAATAATTTAACAAAAAATTGTTTTAAAAATTTTGTACAAAAAAAGAAAAAGAAAGAAAAGCACATACACAGGTTTCTTCACCAATAGATAAGATTGTCAGTGTTAAGCTGATTCCTAAAAAGTTTGGGTTAATGAGCAGTACCTCCTTAAAACATGTGGTTGGGGGTGTTCAGAACACTTTAAAGGATATGTCACTTTTATAACACAGGTGAAATCAGAATTATCAGATATTCTGTGTGGATGAGCTTTCTTTGCTGACAAAATCTTGATCCTGCAGTGGTGCATTTAAAGAATGCACCATCAGTCATGTATGAACAGAAGATGATTACTATTGAAACCTTGTCCATTATTCAGTAGATCTCATAGAACAGTTGTTATCTATAACTGCCAGATAATTATATATTTAGTGATGCTGTTTCACCTGTACAGGTATAAATGCTCTAATGTATTTCAGATGATGACAGTAAAAGCTTTTTTGCACACGGTTATTTTTTTTGGTGACGAGAAGCGATTATTAGTTTATAAACTGATCTGCAATAAATTGTGATCGTATATGGCAACATAGAACTTATAACTTTGTTATATATATATATATATATATATATATATATATATATATATATATTGTTTCACTCGGTTGTATCAGCTCTTTAGATCTGTACATACAGTGGTATCTATATTGCTAGATGCATAACATTAATTTTACAGCTGTGTGTTGAGTGTGTAGAATTCACAGGCCACTATGTTAGATAGTATGTATATGTTTTTTTACATTTTATTTTAATAAGCTAGATATATTAATGACACAGTGCAATCTCTGCCATCCTTGTGCTTATTGCAACTTAAGAATGAAAAATGAAGTGTTTTGTAAAGCATAGTACACAGTGTAATAGAAATCTTGCAGAAATATCTTTTGTTTTCTTATATGTGGGTCAACTTTGTTTAAATGTATGCTGTTATGCTGTTGTTGTTTTTTTTATACCCAGCAAAATCAACCTATGTTTTCTTTGTTTGGTTGATTGGGTAGGGTTGATAAGGTGTCTTATATATATATATATATATATATATATATATATATATATATATATAAAACACCTTGATTTTGTGTGCTTTTTTATTTGTTTGATCATTGATTTCATTGACTTTAGGAGCTCAGATTTCTCCACTGGTTCAGGCATTTGACTGTAAGCCATAGCAACAGCCTGCAAACAGTCCTAAAGGGATTGTGCATCAGCAGCATTTTGAAAATCATTTGGTCACACTGATTCACCACTGCACTCGCTTGTACCAGTATGTTCCATTTTGCCTTGTGTTTTTGAAGAACAAAAATGATGATATATGATTTTTAGTTGGTATATATTTTATCTACAAATGGCAGATCATAAAGCCATAGTTATGGTTATAATTCCGTACTGTGTGATGTGATATGTTAACAAAAACAAGAGCAACAACAAAGATCATTAAAGGAAGAGAGAAACAACAACAAAACAATTTTGTTGGATTGTAAGAAAAAGGCTGTTTTACCTACCCCATTATCTTTCTGCTATGCTGTCTTGTTTCTTCATCACTTGACAAACTGTTACCATGATCCAAACATTTCAAATCAACAGATTGCTAAAGTCTACAGTACAGGTTGAGTTTCATGAACAATTATCCAAATGCTTTTGCTTTGGATTATACTGCTTGATGTGCCTGATCCAGCCATTGCAAGGTTCCAAATTAGCAATTTGAAACATTGACCAGAACTGGCTGGGTATATTAGAAGTACTGGCAGATATTTTAAGTTCCAAAAGTAATGCAGTTACTTCTTGAATTTAAAATTGACTAAAAATAAATAAATAGATAAAGCACAGGTAACCAGGTTACTTTCCAGTGAAGTGTTATCCCACCTTCATGCCAACTTTTAAACAGAGCTCTCCATATAATGTGTGAGTGTCAGTGTTGAACTGTTGTCTTTTTCTGCACAGTGCATTTCACCAAATTGCTGACATACCATGTATGAATACTGTCCCTGCTTTACATGATACTTCTGTGCTGCTGACTATGTTTCATTAATTAATGGTGGGTTTTAATTTACGAACAAGGAAGTTTGCTGTTGAGACATTTATGGCTGTAGTTTTTGTTCATCCGGTGTGAACTTTTTTGTCTTTTCTTTTTCATGCTTCACTTCACAGCTGAGTGTTCAAAGAGCTGTCTGCATAATACATGTTTGAAATGTCCAATAGACTATTGATTGCCCCATCTCTCCCTCCTTTTGCCTTATCTTTTATTTAGTTCTTCTGTTGTTTGTTTTTTTGTGTTTTTTTTAATTTTATTGTTTTTTGTGGGTTGGTTGCTTTTCAAACTTGTTTCACACAATGCTTTGTCATGGGTGTTGCACTGATTGTTCTTACTTGTTTGTTGTTGTTTTGTTGTTGTTGTTCTTATTGATGTACATATGTACTTAATCTTTCCTCACTTCCCCTCTACCTACCTGATAAATGTGTTCTGTTTAGTGCTTCACTCTGGCATTATTTGATCCTTTTTCTTGTACTTTGCTGGATCAAGACCCCACTCAGTGCTATGTGACTGATAACATTTTGTTGTTCTTTTTTTGTCAGTTCATGTTTTGTTCACTGTAATTGTTTCATTTAAAATTGACCAAGGATGAATGTCTTCCTGGTTCAGATTTGTCCTTTCGTGAATAAGACACACCTGTAATAATTTGTTTGGTTTTCTAGGGATGGATATATTTCCCCAGTACTGTGTGTTCAGGTGGTGATGTGATGATATTGTCTAGAAGTGGATCTTAACCATTTTATACAGAATACTCAGATGGCAACATGCTGTTTGAAATGATCACAAAATAAGTTACAGTACTATTTTCAGGCACATGCACTCTCTCCCTCCCTCCCTCCCTCTCTCTCTCTCTCTCTCTCCCCCCCCCCTCCCTCCCCCTCTCTTTCTCATTCATATATGCACACTGACATTCACCTTAAGGCGTTCTTTGGCATGCTGGCATTATTACATGAATTGTTAGTGCTAAAGCTGGGATAGAGAAGATGAGGGTAAATCTTAAGGATTTTAAAAGAAAGTTAAATCTTAAGAATTTTAAAAGAGAGATCTTTTTCTCAATCAAAAGTTACACCTCTAGGTTAAATGTGATATACTAATGACCTTTCTTTCTGCTGTTGTATGAAATGCATTCATGGATTTTTTTTCATGCTTTCAAATTTGAGTTATTTATTACTTCTATCCAGTGAAAATAATGTGTGTGCTCAGGAGGCCCTAGGAACCTTACACTAGTACACTACAAGTCAATTCTCAGCAGGTAACATGGTACAGTTTCTGTGCATATTCTGAGATGTTTCCCATCTTTGCAAGTTTGTCTGATATATCATGATCATCCGCTCTTGTTTCTTTCTCAGCTGGTGCATTAGTCATGTTGCAGACTGATTCGTCCTCATCTGGTTTGGATTTACACCCTCTGAAAGGACCTCCTTTTGTTATAGACTTTGGTTTTCCTCACCCAGGTTGGGTTTACTCCATCTCATAAGTTGTCCATTATTTTGTTCCTGTCCTTAACTGTGCACAGATTTTTATTTTTCTTGTTCGGTTTTAAAACCAAGAACACGATGACCTAGAACAGTGTCACCTTTCTGTGTTTTGTATTTGACAGTCTGAATTAGTGAATATCAAGGTTCTTTGCCAGCAGTGCTCAACCAGTAGTTATGGTAGCTTTGACAGATGCTTGTACAGTGAATTGTAAACATTTTGTCATTTTGTGTTGAAATAGACCAATCAGCTTGATGTTCAAGTCACAAGACCAAGTGATCTTCTTGTTACACGAACCTGTACTATTGTGTATGTGTGTACAATGTGTGTGTGTGTGTGTGTGTGATATTTGTGTGTGGGTGTGTGTATGTGTCCAAAAGCCACAGGTCTGTAGCTTGGCACTGGTAGTCTGCATTGTCCTTGGAAGAATGGATGCAATTCTGCCTGAAGTGCAATAACCATTACTTCACTTTGTATGTGGTAACCTATTTCTTGTGTAGATTTTTTGTTTTGTTTTGTTTTGACATTGTGTACATAGGGACAGTCAAAAACTTTTGTACATATTTGCTGAGCCTGAGAAGCATTAGAAACATGTTGAGGGAATTGAAAGTAATGTTTTTGTTGAATTCATTGAGAAGCAAAAGCTTGTGTTTGTTTGTTGCTGTTGATGTTTTTTTCTCCTGCAGTGTTCAGGTCTGGCTGAAGTAGGTAAAGGATGTTCTGGTTGGCTGTTCAGTTCTGTAAATAACTGATAATGGTGGATGTGTATATTCCTAACAGTTGAAACTGTTTATACTGTGTTCATAGTGAACGCTTCTGTTTGGAATTAAATCTGCTGTCACCAAGAATGTATCGGTGCACCGGCCATCACCCCGCTCCCCTCCATTCCACCTTCTCTCTTCCTCTCCCACCCACCTCTCCCTGGCCCCATGCTCCTGTATCATTTGTTGTCTTTATTATGTTTGTGTATTTCATTCATATCTTCTTGACTCGGTTTTACCAGGATAGCTCATTTGTTGCTCTGAATTCTTTCAAATGTGTTGAGTTTTTTAACTGATAGAATTTCAGTTCCTAACTCATCAGAGCATTGCTGCAGAGGCCTAACTCATCAGAGCATTGCTGCAGAGGCCTAACTCATCAGAGCATTGCTGCAGAGGCCATTTGTGATGGATCCTTGTCACACACAGGGCATTGCATTGCATCAGGGCCATAAAGAGATCTCAGATTCCAGCCTCCCCCCTCAAAAAAAATTGAATACAATAATAATGATAACAATAATAAACAGTACAAATGGTAAATGCTGTTCACATGATAAAGTTTTGTGTTGAACACAGCGGAATACTAGATGGGCAGTCCTGACATGGCCTTCACTGCGGTCAGCTGGATGATGAGCATGGCAGACAGTGAATGTCATGTCATGTCATGTCAAAGGTTGTTCATGAGCATTTGTGTCACTGATGTTCCATTTTCATTTCCTTTTCGGTTTCCACACACACACACAAATCTTAACGTACAAACCCTCACGCCACACCACTTTGAGCTAAGTTGTCATGGTCCACTGATAAGAGTCGGTGGAATGGAGGGACTGGGGAGGCTTCATTTGTCAGGATAAGCCTTGCCTAAACATTGTGCGGAGATCAGGTCCGGAGGGAATGTGCCAAATGATGATCATTGCTGCTGCATACTGTCTGCTCCTGTGCATTACTGAGGAGTAGCAAAAGTCTGGATAATGTAATTATAGGTTCTGTGTGCAATATATCCTAATTTATGAAGACTGGGATATTGTTAAAGTCCGTTGTTACAGTCATAATCTTACCAGATCTGGATCTGCTGCCCATTGATCGTCACGTATATGCATGTTTTTTCCCTTCAGTTGTGAAAAACAAATTCTTTCTCTCAAGGGCTTTCCAGTCATCCCCACTGTAGAATATGGATTGCAGTTAAGGACAGATTGCAGTTAAAGGTTGAAAGTCAAGATTATAACTAGGGGGTTTGAAATTAGACCATTAACTGTGCCTCCTACTGTTGCTCACATATATATTACTGTATTGTATTATTACTTTTGTTTAATACTAAAAAAAATTAAAGCAAAAAAAAAAAAAGCAACCTATTTGAACTAAAGAGAAGAGGCAAGTAAGTAGATGTGACAGAACTTACATCTTGCATTCAGCCATGGTCAGACTTGTTAAAGATAAATTGATCAGCTGTTATGCGTACATGAATAAACCCTATTGAAAGCCATGATTGTAGAAGATCAAGGTTGCAGCTGTATTATTGAAAGGTTTCGTGTGCATGATAGAGCCAAGGGTGGTGCATCCAGGTCTTCTTCAAGCCTTGCTACAGTAGTTTGTTACATATAAAGCTAAAGCACCACTTCAAATGAAGGTCTGATGTGAAGGTCACACCGTGACATCATGGAAAAAGCTTTAACACATGGAACAGCTTGGTTTTTGCACACAGTCTTAATCAAACTCAGCACAGTGATTGGTCAATGGCAGAACATCAATGGTTCAGTTAAAAGTCATGGTCAGAAGTCGGGTCAAGGTCACAATAAACATACTTGCCAGCCAAAGCATGTCCCTTAGCAAATGGATATCCTCGCATTGTGGTGCTTTGTCTTCATGTCCCTCTTTTTTTTTTCTTTTTTTTTTTTTTTTTTTTTTTTTTTAATGTAATTCTTCAGCTGGAATCAATAGTTGTAACACTGCGTCTTGAAAGTCTTGTCTATCTCTTTTAGGATCACCCTGTTCCTGTCACAGATTGCTTAGTTACTGTGAGAGTTAACAGATTGTTGTTTATCTTGCATTGAAATCACACAGTCCAGTCCTAAGGTGTTACTTTGTGTCTGCTGATCCGGTTTAATTTTGAAGCTGAACAACAGTGGGACCATATGTTGCCAAAGCTTGTTTTTTTGTTTTTTTTTGTTTGTGTTTCATTATTTTCTTTTGTTCACGTTGCTTAACAGTGATACCTTAAAAATGTTGTTTATGTTTGTTTGTTTTTCATGTTGCTTCATATTGTATCAGGTTTTAATATCATTCTGTTCAGTTGTCGCAGGTTGTGAGTCATATGTTTATTGTGTCATTGTAGACAGATACAGTTAAAACTTATATTGAGATCATAATCATATATTCAAATTAGAGGCTAAAGTTATTGCCTAGGTATTTTGCATGCCTGTATTATAGATATAACCAAGATATAATCAGTTATTATCTCTATTTTTTCTTCCTGTTATTGTGACTCTGGTGAAATATGAGTTGAGTAATCTCAGTGTTATTGTGACTGGTGAAATATGAGTTGAGTAATTATTTTTAGCTTGTCATCAAGTAGGAAAGATGGAAATCACCATGCAGAAGGGATAATGTTGATTTAGTTTGTCTGGTGTGTATTATTGTTTTGTGTGTAATGATTCTTATTCTTTTATATATATATATATATATATATATATATATATATATATATATATATATATATATATATATATATAGTCATGCATGCTTTCACAGTTACAGAATTCAGCTGTTTCAGCTGTATGTGGCCAAATGGTTCTCTTCCTGTTGGATGCACTGTCATCAAGAGATGAGCTTTAATGTGAGGACTGGAAGAGTACAAACAGTAACAGATCTCAGAGTGCTGTATTTGTTTATACAAGAAAGAAAGAAATAAGAAAAGGAAACAACAATATTAGATGTGTATGTGCAAACAATGACCAAACAAATTTTTATATAATCACTGTCCGTATTTGATTGTCAATTTTGTCAATCGGTCAGTGTGTGCTAGTTGTTGTTTTGATGTAGGAGATAAAGGAGGGTTACTAAGGGTTTTATACACATAATGGGGATGTGTGTACAGCATGCTTATAGTGCACGTAAAAGAACCCATGGCTAGTAAACTGTTGTGACTGGCAAAATTCTTAATAAGAATCCACCTGGATGGGTAAATGATTTATACAGCACAGTAAAAAGGTAGTACAGTTCTGTCAGTCTTTTATAAGTCAACACTTCTGGTTACATCTATCTTTACATAATATGTGTGATAATGTGCATGCTGCTCATAGTGATCTTTTTTCTTGCCGTTTTTTGTCTGGCCTGATCTGAATAGCTGTTTTGTGCAGATTGATACATTTTACACCATTAGAATTACTGCTATGTGTTTTTCAGAACATTCTTCATTTCTTGCCTTGTTTCCTTTCTTACACAGTTACTCATTTCATTGATTGCACAGTCTGTGCTTGGGAACAGTCTGTTTCCCACCCCCACCCCCTCCCTCCTGTAAGACATGCTGTTAGACATTTTGTTTGATACTGTCTTTCTGAACATACATTGACAGATATAATATTCATTCAAAAGTGCTGGAAGAATCTTGCTAAACCTACTGGGGTTTTTTTGGTTGTGTGTGTGGGCGATTATTGGTTTTTTTTTTTTTTAGAATGAGATGCCAGCAGCAGCATCAGTGAGTCCCACTTTCCTTCCTTTCTTCCCTCCTGCGAGACTGTTCAAGAATGCAGGGTCAGGTTATGGTCTGCTTGGATCTACTTTGGATCGCTCCATTTTTCCTGCTTCACTGTTGTTCTCCCCCCCCCACCCCCCCCACCACCACACACACACACACACACAGCACACTGCACTGCACTGCACTGCTCCCTGGCTTGAAGCTTGTTGGCCTGCACACAGCTCACAACATTTTGGTTACCACCTTACACTACACTACAGTTCTGGATTTTCTCTGTCTTTGTGATGAATGCCAGCAGATGTTGAGTTATTTAGGAAATGTTGTGCTGCCACATTTGGAAGGAAAAAAAAACCACCCCACCAGCCTCTTTTCTTAGGGGTTTTTTGTTTATTTTTGTGTGTGTGTTTGGGTTTCTTTTTTTTTCTTACTCCATTGATAAGAAATTAGCTGGCTTTTGTTATAGTTTTTCATTGCAAACATTGCCAGATAAATCAGCTGTAGACTTTAGTTACTTTTCTGCAAGCAGTCACATATCTCACGTCTATAGTTTGCACAATCAGTTTCAAGGGATGAAAATTTACACAAACAGCGAATGTTATCATCAACTCTGAATAATTCAAAGACTTTTCATTGCAGAAATGAAACATTGTCAACCATACTTTCCATTCAGTTATCCAACTCAGAGCGTTTCTCCAAGGAGGGGGTATTTGGGAGGAGGCCTTCAGATTTGTCACTAACATCAATGTGAAAGAGTAAATTTGGTATGTAAATAAAGTAGTTCCAAAATTTATATTTATGATATTTTGGGGAAATTTTTTTTCCCATTTCTGAGAGAAATGAAAGGTATGGAACATTAGCTCCATCTGGCAGGTTCTGGTTTACCTGCTTCACTGTGACATCTAGTGGCCTTCATTGGTCCTTTATTCAGTTCCAGTGGTATGAAACTTAATCACAAAATGGCCAATAGAACGCATGTTGAAATTCATGCTCTGATCATAGTCATGAAAGCTGATGAGCGTTTTATTTTTTGTTTTCTTTCTTTCTTCTTTTTTTTTTAAATAAAGAATGGCATCAGTTTCACATCATTCCGAAGATGAGGGACAGAGAAATGTCCACCGTGCAGCATTGTTTGCGTTTAGGTTGGTTGGTATTGTATTGTTGGTGGCAAATAGATTGGTCACTTTTTTCTTTTCACTCAGTTTTGTGTTCAAAATTTCCTGTGGGAACTGAAGTCAGTGACACATAATGATTTTGATATTAACAAATCTTTTGGGTTCGATTTTTGTGGGAAAGTTGCGCTTGGAACAATAGTATGAATTACTCAGAAGACTTTGTTCTAAATTGAGACCAGACATCTGTTTTTATCTCACATTGTAATTTCATTTATTGATGGCAAAGGGAGACAGATGATGATGATGGGGATGGGAGGCTTTGTTTGAAAATTAAACTCTCTTCAACATTTTCTTTGTTTTACACATATCTTCATGATTTGTTTCCCCCCACTATCATCATATTTTTCATAGACAGCTTTATTTTGTTTTGAGAATTTGTGCTGGAGTTGGAATGCATTTCTTTTTCAGGTTTATTTTGATGTGGTTGGTTATGGATGTAGAGGTTGGGGACTGAATGTACCGTGACTTCACAAGATTATCTAGAATATTCACAATAAGTTAACTGTCCAATTTTGCTCCATCCATTGGTCTGTAATATATAACAATTAGGTGAAGGGATCATTGTAGAAAAAACACATGGTCGCTTATTGGCTGAAATGTGCAATGCCCTCAAATAATTTGATAAAACAATAAAATAAAAAATATATAGAAATGCTACTTACTTTGGCATTGCACTTTTTTTTATCCTGTGGGTCTGTGAGAGTGTGAGAAAGAGATGGTCGGCATAATGTTTTTTTTATATTTACACCGGGTATATATTGTCACAGGCGACAATATGTTCCGATCCTCACAGCGCAGGTTGTGGCATCCGCTTAGATTGTCACTATAAAAACATCAGCTGCATCAGCAACATTGTATAACACCTGATACACACTGACACACAACCTTGTGCGCACACACACACACACACACACACACACATATACACACGCATGCACTCATACACACACAAACGGATCGTCTAATATCACTGATAGTGAAAAGATGCTAAAGAACGACCGAACAAACACACACACACACAAACTTAAGGCGAATCATACATTCACACTTGCACACATAACGCATGTACACTCACACTGACACAAATACACACACGTGTGGCACAGCATCCTTCGCGTTGGCACGGCAACCTGTAATGGTTTGACCAGTGAGATCAAAACTGGTGTAAAATGTTTAGAATCTCCCAAAAAAAAAAAAAGATCAGTCAGAAAATGAATATCTTTGCACATCCCCATTGTGGCTTCAGACATACAGATTGTACACATGCACGTTCTACTCTCATGGTCTTGGTTTGCTTGTGCTACATGTGAAATGATGCAGAGATGGATTTAACTTCTTTGAAATGTACATACAAATAGATTTCTGGTTTGGTGACTGAGCACACATGCTGTAGCTTTCTAAAATGACCGCTCGATGTGCAGTATTTAAATTTAATTTGATATGGGCTGTTTTAAGAACTATGCTTGTGCCTTCAAAGAGGACCAAAGGGGTTGGCATCTCCAGTTCTGGGCTGGGTTTCATGAGCACAAAGTTTGCTTAGAGTTCCGAATGTTCCTATGCATATTACCGTGGAGTTAGGGAACATTCATGCATACAGAGCTGTTGTGCTGACCACCTTGTTGTACTGCTGTGAAACATGGACGACGTATCGCCGTCACATTCAACAACTTGAGCAGTTTCACCAGAGATGTCTACGAAAGATCCTCGGCATAAAGTGGCAAGACAGGGTCTCCAACCTCCAGGTCCTAGAGAGGAGCGGCCTGCCCAGCATTGAAAGCCTGCTGATCCAGTGCCAGCTATGCTGGACAGGACACATTGTCCGCATGACAGACAGCAGGATCCCGAAGATGCTACTGTATGGCCAACTGAAGGAAGGCCACTGCAAAATTGGAAGACGCCGCAAGTGCTTCAAGGAGACCTTGAAGGCAAACCTCAAAACCTGTGACATAGACATCGCTTCCTGGGAAACTAATGCCCTTGACCGCTCTCGCTGGATGATCCTGTGCTCATAAAGACATTTGAAAACAAGAGGACGCTGGCCATTAAGGAGAAACAGGAGCGAAGGAAGCAGGGCTCAACTTCTGGAGACGTTTTCCCTTGCAACACCTGTGGGAAGTGCTGCGCATCCAGAATCGGTCTCTTCTCCCATAAGAGGACACACACCGACACGACAGATAAGCCTGCCTGCCTACTCATCCGTCGGTCCGACGAGAGACTCCAACAATAGGGAACATTCTAAACTCTAAGGAAACTTTGCGCTGCGAAGATCGCTCATGCAACCCGACTCTGGACCTTAAACCGGTTGTTTCCCTTGGCTTGTTGGGCGAAGCACATCGTCATGGGGGCAAAAGTTCACCGACAATGTTTTGCAAGGGGAAACCTGTTTGTTTTTGTAACGTTTTCATGACATGCGTGTTGTCGGTGAGCTTTCAGTGTTAGGTCCCATTACCAATGGTGATGTGTTTTGTTCAAACTGCAGTTCTGTAGACTGATGTGTTATGTTACATAACTGCTTTTACCGCTGAAGATTAAACAAAACGCTGAATGAATGGTGTCTGTTATTAGAATTTTTTTTTAAATTACCAGGGGGAGCAACGGCCAAATCAGTTTGACATACTATACGTGACGCAGCACGTGAAAACCAGGCTATAGTCGCAATTTATCATTTTTTTACTTTTGTATATCTTCTAAAAGTCAGTTAAAAATCAAAGATTAAGATAGAAAAAAACAGAATTGATCTATCTGTCATAGTTTTTTTTCTATGATTTTTTTCTAACTTCATGTACCTTAGGAATAGAAACGGAGAAATCAGCTCTTGAAAAAAACACATATTTGTGTGCCTGCATGTGACTTAAAGAATTATCCTGAATGTTTATGTGATGTCAAAAGATTCAGAACTGAATAAACTTTTAATTTCCATATGAAAAAGGCACAGGAAAAATTTGTATTTTCTCTCTGCAATACTCAAACGAAGACAAGTATTGCAAGTGGAAGAGTGACGTCATGCAATACAGATTCTTCAGCCACAATAAGCTCATGGAAAAACCCACATATTTCTTTGCCTGTAGTTTCAAAACAAGAATTTTCCTGAACATACATGTGGTGTCAAGACGATTCAGAATTCAGTGAATTTTATATTTCAGTATGTCAAAGGCACAGGAAAATTCATATTTTCTCTCTGTACTCAAAGACAAGAATGGCAAGTGGAGGAGTGATGTCATGCAATACAGATTGTACAGCCATGAGAGAGCCGACAGCGACAGTGAATGTTAAAATAGTTCTCGCCCATAAGCTGATGCATGAATCTTTGGAACTTCGGCTTAGATCCACATCAAACTAACGTCATGATGTGTATTGCCACATAATCAGCTGACGTGAAATCAGCCTGGAACATAGACTCAATGATTATAGTCTCTATATTGCCTGGAGCAAAGCCCAAATCCACTGAATGTTACAACTGAAGTGACAATCATATCATGATCGTTTGTATGCAGCATTACCAACAGCTCCAGTGTCTTGACAAGGGTGGAGATCTTGTGTGAAAGTGGTTGAGGGAGTGCGGGCGTGCGTGCGCGTGCTCATGTACATATGTGTGTGCGTTTGTGTGTTTTGTGCATGGTTGCTTGTTTACGTGTGTGTATGTGTGCGTGTATGCCCTTGTGTACGTGTGCAGTTTGAGTGATGGTAAAGTGTGCGTACACACACACACACAAACACATAAACACACAATAGTGCTGTGGGCAAATCTGTACGCTCCCGAACACAGAAAATATTGTATTGTTCGGAGTGGAAATGCACGTTTGATCCGCCAAATACAAACTGTCAAAAGAAATGGGCTTGCCAGGAGTGACTGCCGAAAATATTTCACCAGAATTTGCTTCTGGGCATTTTTGTTACAAGTTAGTAAAACCGGAGGAAAGTCATGACAAACACCGAGGAAGTTTGAAACTTTGACAGATCTGAATAATGAGGGGGGAGGGGAGGGGATAGTGGGGGTGGGGCTCAGTTCATGCATGCATGCATGCGTGTGTGTGTGTGTATGTGTGTGCGCGCGCATGTGTGTGTGTATAAGTCATTGTGCTTGTGCACTGTGGACAGCACAGAATTTGAAACTGAAGAAATGGACCTTGGGATGGGGGACAAGCCTGAGAGGAGTCCTGGGGGTTGGGGGTTGCATCCCTGCATCATTGAAGTTGTCTGGACACACTGAAAAGCTCTTTGTGTTTTCTGTTAAGTGAATCAAACTCATAACAGCCAGAAAGTTCTTGTAACTGGAGATAAAAAACAAACAAACAAAATATGCACACACTCAGGCTCCTATGCAAACGCATGTACATTTGCATGTGCATGCACACACACATAAACACATATGCATGTGCAAAAATATAACATACACACACAATCACACATAAAATCAACAATTATTACCCATTCCTTTATATTTATTTCTCAATAAAATTTTTCCATTGTTAAAAATACTTTCATACTGAAAAAAAACAACCCAGCGGAATCAAAGCAGTGAAACCCATATACAAACAGGAATGATTGTGGCCTCAACAGACGCTGACAAAACATCAAACATTCATTAAATTAACATCCAGTATGAGCAAAATGTTAATGGAATATAGGCAACTGAATACATATAGTATAAAAAAAAAAAAAAAAAAAAAATTCATGGGAACATTTGAAAACAAGCTGAAAAATAAAAGATACTAATAAAGCAAAAATGAAACAATCAATAAATTGATAAATGTATACAGTACAATATTTCCTATTTCACAGGAATCTTTAATATTTCATAGCTGCTTTGATTTTTTTGGTTTTTAATGTCGTAGCCTAATGGTCCATTTTTGTTTCAGGTGCTAATGTGCACCGTGGGTCCATGGAGATTTCAGAAGAAGCTGCATGCATCTTCATCGAGATCAGCAGATACATAAGTTAACAGGTTAAACATATTGATACTGCACAAAACAGGAGTTCTGAATAGTACAAAGATATACATATATTGTACCATCTTCCAATGTTATGTTCCAATGGTCAAGAGATGAACAATGGGATCAGGATCAATGATGATGAAATCTTTGGTCAATGTTTCGTAGTGAATATTACTTTCTAGCTGACAATTCACACTTAACTGATTTTGTCTGTTCTTTCAGGTCAGCTATTTAGAGACATTTAAAAAAAAATGTAACTTAGATATAATGATCACATGAATAGTGTTAGAACAATGATAAAAAAAAACAACCCCTTTGTAAGAACTGAAACACATTATGAATCCACATAATGTCAGCAAAAATAATACCACACACACACACACAAAAACCCAACCATTAACTTGATATTTGATTGAACAGTGATAAATCAGATCTATACATAGCATGTACCATAGCATGGAAATCTCTGGCAACAGGGGTAAAATGTCTGGATTAAAAAAAACACACACACACACAAAAAAACATCATACTCAAAAACATCATACTTTGAGCAGAGTCAAAGAGAACCACAAGCCCAAGACCTACATCGTTTCAGAATTGGGCAAAAAAAACCAACAACAAAAAACAAAAAAAACTTCAGTCGGAAAGGTTAAAAGTGGGGGAAAGAGAGGACAGCTCAACCTGATAGAGGTAACTTCATACAAAATGAGAAAAGCAAGAGTGAAACATGGAGGAGAAAGACAGAAAGAAAGAGACAGACAGACAGACAGAGACAGACAGACAGAGACAGCACGTGGTGCAGGACAGGAGAAAAGAAAGAGGGATTGTAGAACACCGTATCATATTATATTACAAATGATTTGTTTTCAGTAAATCCAAATACATAATATACACACACACTGACCACATACACACACACACACTCTCTCTCTCTCTTTCTCTTGACATTTGATAAGAATGATTAAAGAGAAAAATACAAGTAGGATAAAAAAGATATATATATATACACAGTAAATATTTATAGCCTGTGGAATACATGAATAAACAGAACTGTCAAAATATACATAATCATCAATTCTGTCACACACACATCAACATTCCAAAATGAACATGGCCTGTAAACTGCATTCTCATACCTCTGGATGGATCAGATGGTTCTGCTGTTTGTTTTTCCCTGTGAGGTGACTGGCAACATCTCTTTGGCTTTGTGACGCAAACGGTGAAACACACAACAGGTGCATAGATAACAATTAAACCATTAACGAATTACAGGTGAAAGACTGTGATGATAATGTAACCATTTTATTCAGTACAAATGTCACAGAGCTGGGAATTGATAGTGTCTTGACAAAATACAGTAATTCTAACAGTTCACGCGTCCCCTCCGTTAACAATGACTGACAATGTACAACAGCAAATTTCATGTTCACAATGGAGAAGATACTTTTTTTTTTAAGGAGGGAAAGAGACAGGGCGAAAGAGAGAGAGAGAGAGAGAGAGATTGAGATTGAGATTGAGATGGTTTATTCATATAGGCCACAGCCCCTTTGAAGGGGGATATACAGTAAAATGCTAAAGTCACACATTCAAAAGTCTTCATGATGTAACATATACATTTCTCCTTTTGAGTGCTTTATACAGATATAGAGCGAACTCCTTGACAGTCTTTTCATTTGTTGATGACATTAACATGATAAGTCTAAACAAGCAAGGGTGTTGACAGTATTTAAGTGGAATCAATTGTTCTCTAAGATCTCTTAATACTGGGCAACACAGCACAAAGTGAACTTCATCTTCTTTAGATTCTTGACACATTGGACAAAACAAATTTTGGGCACATGATTTTCGATATCGATAATAATGCGTACATATTTCAGTAACACCTAATCTAAACCTTGCCAAAGTATATTTCAGATGTCTATCAAGTCTCATTGACAAAGAGAGAGAGAGATGATAGAGAAAGATATACAAGAAAGAAAGACAGAGACAAACAAGGCATCCAAGGAAAAACATAAGGAGACAGAGTAAGACATCCTAACACTGATGGAAAAGACCGGTAGAAGGAGACTTAACGAAAGAAAAGAAGTTCAAACTTCCCATTTGTTACACAGGCTTCAAAACATACTCATACATTGATGGTTGATATGCTCTGGTTCAGATCTATGGAAAAAACGTTCTATACACAGAGAAAATACACTCAAAAGAAGTGTTCACTTTCAAATGATATAACATGGGATATTTACTCAGCACTGACAGCAAGGCTGGAATACAGCCTTTTAAAAAAAAAATGGTCCAAATCACAGGAGTGAAAACAAGCCAAATGAAGAAGATCAAATATAACAATGATAATATTAATCATCATACAGTCAGTCATAGACAGATAGGTTTCCACCAGCTGCATGTAAGTTGACGTGATAAACGAAACAGAAAAGAAACAATCAGTTTAATTTAATAATGCAACAACACTGCCTGTGAAGCAACAATACTTCAAAACTAAATAAAATGCAGCCCTTTAATAAAAGAAAAACAGAGAAAGACAGACATACAATCAAGAAAGCAAAAAAGTGTACCAAACAACATACAAACCCTGCACCTGAACATGTAAAAATGACATAGCTCTGCAGAAAAAAATACACGCTCTTTCTTCACTTTTCAACATCAGACTCTGCATTGATATCATCATCTCATTGAATTTTGTTTTTTTGATATGAATCGTAATCACAGTCTATCATTTGGGAAACAACTCTACTGATTCAAGTAGTAAAACAGGGATATTATATGGGTTTTTAATTTATAGCACTAGCTCATCTTGTTATTAACACCATCAGGTTAACCATACCTGCAGATGTGAACGTAACACACACACACACACACAAACACACACATACTTATGCTGTCGATGCTCTACACAGGCACAAAAGTACAAATATGAGTGTGCCCACACACACACACACACACATACATATGTGTATATACACACACTTCACAGAGACAGTGAAAAAGCAAGTAAAGAAAAAGAACAACAACCGCACTCTCCCTGGTAAGAACAGCTTGAATTTCAAATACAGAAATATCTTGTGAAGAGACAGCACACACACACACACACACACACACACACACTCACACGTGTGCACACACACACACATAAGCACACACACACACACACACATGTATGCACGCACACACACAAGCACGCGCGCACAAACACACACACATTCCACACACACACATGCAAACCACTCGTCCAGCTCAGTTGGAATCCAGGTAGCTGCTCTTGCGAGGTTTCTTCAAGGGCTTGGGGTTCCCGTTGCCGAGACCCCCCCGATGACCCCCATTGGCCACGTCACTCTTTGCCGCCGTCTTGTCCTGGCGGCGGCTGCTGCCAGACCCGTCACCCTGAGGCAGCTTGCCCGACAGGGACTGTAACTCCTGACGGATGCTGTCCACCAGCTCCTTAGGGGAGGTCCCGGCTGCCAGACGGGAAGCGATGAAATCCCTCTCGTCCCTTGTGCCCACGTTGCGTGTGGGCGGCTGGTGAGGGGCTGGTGGTGGAGGGTCTGGATGTTCATCGCCCTCACCTCCCTGGCTGCTTTCCGGTGGAGGAGGAGGAGGAAGGGGGGGTTCTCTCTCCTCCACAGACTCCCCAGAAACTGACGGCGGTGCTGCCATGAAGCGGGCTGTGGTGGTGGCAGCGGCAGCAGTAGCGGTGTCCGCCAACATGTCTTCATACGCTTCCAGTCCTGGGTAAGGTGTGTAGGTGTCCAAATCAGCGGCGGTGGCTGTGGTGGCGAGTGGTGGTGATGACGACGACAATGAACCTTTCTCTGCACTGCTGCCGGCACCGTTCTGCTTGCTGCCCATCTGATGATGATGATGATGATGATGACGATGATGATGATCTGTCCTGGACTGGGTGGAGGTGGTGGGGGGCTGCCTGGTGCGGATGACAATGGGGTTGTGGTGGTGAGGGGGAGGAGGGGGGCCGGTGGCGGAGGCGGATTCCATGAAGGTGGTGGTCTGCAGTTTTTCCTGGACTGGCGCCTTGGAGCTGGTCAGCTGTGAAACAGGATCAGACAGACAGACACAGGTAGTGGGTCACTGACTGATGTCAAATTCTGCCTCTGATCTGTACAAAATTCCTTCTTTTTTTCTGAGGGGGAGGGTTGGAGGGGGGTGTTAAGTCAACGATTTATGAGTCTTTGTTTGGCTTAACCCCTTCAATACCTGTTGGGACACAGCAACTAACAGAGATGGGAAAATTCATGAGGTGACACATAAAAAAGTAAAAAGTTCTTGGCAAATTGTGAAGCATTTCATAATATATGTATATCCATCTCTCTCTCTCTCAACCCCCCCCCCCCCCTCTCTCTCTCTCTCTCTCTCTCTCTATATATATATATATATATATATATATGCCTAAATACATTTCAGCACTCAAGATAAGTCTTTAATAAGAACTCATTAGTATTCCATCAAGCTCCTTTTCATTACATTTTTTAGCTCAACAGTATCAGTGGTTTTCTAATGCAATGTGAAATCTTTTACAGCTTAGTCTTTTGTGAAGGACTATGACTTGCAAACTAGGAGGTGAAATTGCACTGGCCCTTAGTGCTGCAGCCTTGGGGGCTAGTTGGCCTTTGGGAACCATCTCAACACCGACTGTCCTAAAACCATCTTGGCCGAGAGAGTGGAGATGTAACTTGGGCAAGACACTCTCCACTATAATCAAATTCTAGCCCAAATAGTCGGAACAGCAGTTGCCTCCTCTGCTGTTCTAATGATCATGGTCGGACACGACTGACTATCATATCATATCAATACTATCACTGCCATCATCATAATACCACCTCACCTCCCCTCCCCCTTCACCCCTACCCACCCCTGGTGTGAAGTGAAGCTGAAGTCTTCTTCTTCTTCTTCTGCGTTCACTCGTATGCACACGAGTGGGCTTTTACGTGTATGACCGTTTTTACCCCGCCATGTAGGCAGCCATACTCTGTTTTCGGGGGTGTGCATGCTGGGTATGTTCTTCTTTCCATAACCCACCGAACGCTGACATGGATTACAGGATCTTTAACGTGCGTATTTGATCTTCTGCTTGCATATACACACGAAGGGGGTTCAGGCACTAGCAGGTCTGCACATATGTTGACCTGGGAGATCGTAAAAATCTCCACCCTTTACCCACCAGGCGCCATCACCGTGATTCGAACCCGGGACCCTCAGATTGACAGTCCAACGCTTTAACCACTCGGCTATTGCGCCCGTCATGAAGCTGAAGTGCATGACCTCACCTGTGACTCTGGCAGCACGATGCGGGCCGACTCGTCAGCAGCCCTGTAGGGGCTCCAGGTGATCAGGCCGTCAGCGTCATAGTCACCGTACGTCCTGTCCACCAGCACTGGAGTGTGCAGCTTCTCTGATGACGTCAAGACAGAAAGAAGGAAACGAAATGAAAGGGAGAAAGGAAGGAAGGAAGGAAGGAAGGAAGGAAACATGTAAAGAAAGAACAGAAATGGAAGCAAGGTGGAAAGAAGGGAGGAAGAAAAGACACACATGCTCATAAATCTGAATGCACCTTTACTGGCTAACAGTTTCACTTGCAAAAATCGAACAGTGTGTGTGCAAGAACGCCCACATGGGCACGATGTCCATGTGTCTCTGTGCATGCTTCCATACAAGCAAGCGCGTGTGCATGCATGCATGCACGTGTGAGTACATGCACACATGCCCGTAAGGGTGTGTACACATGAAATTACTGCCACTTCACCGAAGAAGAACATGGCATGGTTCCAGAGGGCATCGACAGTTCCCTGTAATTTCCCTGTCCCCAGGCATAGAGAGATGTATCTGTGAGGGTGTCCCCCCCTTATCTTCCGGGGCTCCCATGTTTGAACACCAAACTGACCTCCCACCTGGACAAACATCCAGGACTGCTCTCCCCCCCCCCTCCCAACCCACCTCCTCCTCCCTCCAAACAATGCAGCCTTCACCGAACAAAGATCTAAAGAATTTCTTCTTCGTTTGTGGGCTGCCACTCCCATGTTCACTCTTACACACCAGTGTCCTTTGACATGTATGACCATTTTTACCCCTGCCATGTAGGCAGTTATACTCCTTCTTCTTCTTCTGCGTTCGTGGGCTGCAACCCCCACGTTCACTCGTATATACACGAGTGGAATTTTATGTGTATGACCATTTTTACCCCGCCATGTAGGCAGCCATACTCCGCTTTCGGGGGTGTGCATGCTGGGTATGTACTTGTTTCCATAACCCACTGAACGCTGACATGGATTACAGGATCTTTAACATGCGTATTTGATCTTTTGCTTGCGTATACACACAAAGGGGGTTCAGGCACTAGCAGGTCTGCACATATGTTGACCTGGGAGATCGGAAAAATCTCCACCTTCTACCCACCGGGCGCTGTCACTGAGATTCGAACAGTTATACTCCATTTTCATGGGGGTGAGGGGGGAGGGGGGAAGGTACATACTTTTTTTTTTTTTTTTTTGCCAGCATCTCGTTAACCTGCACTCTACCAGTGCCCTCACCTCCAGGTTTGGGGGCCAGCCCCATGTCCTGCACCTCTTCCACTGCCGGCATGTTGCCCCGGGGCGGAGATCTGCCACATCAGCAACACTTGTTGTTGTCATCGTCATCTCTTTTATCATCATTCTCACCTCCTATATCTTTTGTCGTTTTTATCATCGTTATCACAGACCTATCAGCATCCATACCACTTATATCTTTGTCGTTATTATCATTGTTCTCACAGACCTATCAGCATTCATACCTCTTATATCTTTGTCATTATCATTGTTCTCACAGACCTATCAGCATCCACACCACTTATATCTTTTGTCGTTTTTATCATTGTTCTCACAGACCTATCAGCATTCATACCTCTTATATCTTTGTCATTATCATTGTTCTCACAGACCTATCAGCATCCACACCACTTATATCTTTGTCATTATCATTGTTCTCACAGACCTATCAGCATCCATACCACTTATATCTTTTGTCATTATCATTGTTCTCACAGACCTATCAGCATCCACACCACTTATATCTTTGTCGTTATTATCATTGTTCTCACAGACCTATCAGCATTCATACCTCTTATATCTTTGTCATTATCATTGTTCTCACAGACCTATCAGCATCCATACCACTTATATCTTTGTCGTTATTATCATTGTTCTCACAGACCTATCAGCATCCATACCACTTATATCTTTTGTCATTATCATTGTTCTCACAGACCTATCAGCATCCACACCACTTATATCTTTGTCATTATCATTGTTCTCACAGACCTATCAACATTCACACCACTTATATCTTTGTCATTATCATTGTTCTCACAGACCTATCAGCATCCACACCACTTATATCTTTGTCATTATTATCATTGTTCTCACAGACCTATCAGCATCCATACCACTTATATCTTTTGTCATTGTCATTGTTCTCACAGACCTATCAGCATCCATACCACTTATATCTTTGTCATTATTATCATTGTTCTCACAGACCTGTCAGCATCCATACCACTTATATCTTTTGTCATTATCATTGTTCTCACAGACCTATCAGCATCCATACCACTTATATCTTTGTCATTATTATCATTGTTCTCACAGACCTGTCAGCATCCATACCACTTATATCTTTTGTCATTATCATTGTTCTCACAGACCTATCAGCATCCATACCACTTATATCTTTTGTCATTGTCATTGTTCTCACAGACCTATCAGCATCCACACCACTTATATCTTTTGTCGTTATTATCATTGTTCTCACAGACCTATCAGCATCCATACCTCTTATATCTTTGTCATTATCATTGTTCTCACAGACCTATCAGCATCCATACCACTTATATCTTTTGTCATTATCATTGTTCTCACAGACCTATTAGCATCCATACCTCTTATATCTTTGTCGTTATTATTATTGTTCTTACAGACCTATCTGCATCAGCAACACTTGTTATCATCTTTCCAACATGATGCATTTCTTTTTTTCTTTTTTTTTTCAAGACATGATGATGAGGTTTGAAATGCATATTAACCTAGAATTCTGCACAAAAAAGTTAGAATATGACAATTCTTATCCATCTCATTTACCCATACAGCCAGGATTTTTTTTCTTGTTTCTTTTTCTTTCTTTCTAAGTTACAACAGGTTTTTACCCATTACATTTATCCATACTGCCATAACATGTAAGTAAATAAGTGTTGATCTGTGTCCTTCACAAAGCATGAAACCAAGCAACAACTGCGTTTCTTCACAAGATTCACTCACTACTTACTGCCCTTAACTCACTGAGCTCCACACCTGAGCACTGCTTTGGTGTCAAAGTTCATCTCATTTAAACAAATTTCACATTCTTACGTTTGTATAAACAGCAAGGGAAGGGAACTAACTCCTACAGTATTTCCAGATGTTTCCACATGTAATTTGGAGTAAAAACAGTATATATTCCTTTTTATTATCTTTTTTTAGTCCCATCAATATTGCACAGGAGCCTACCAAGGCTGCAAAAAAAAAAAAAAAAAAAAAAAAAAAAAATGTCCCCAGGGCTGAATGAGTTAACGATGAGAAATTCGGTGAACGTCACAATGAACATAACATGGGTTGTCTGACTTCACTCACACAGCAAGCTGTGGCTGGGTTTCAGCTGCTGTGGGTCCTTCATTGGGGCCTTGCTTGCTGGGGGAGGCTGGGGCCACCCTGTTCCTGAAATACATGTAGGTCAGCGGTTTTGTATTCCTTATCTTATATATATATATATATTCCTTTACACACACAAAAGCACATCATTTCCATCAGCAGGCTTTTTAAAAATTATCTTTATATATATATATATATATATATATATGTGTATGTATGTATGTATACATACATCCCTGATAATGCAGGATGTTCCTTTAAACACACCACATTAACTTGATTAAGGCAAAGGACAGTTTTAATCAATTTTGTTGCAAAAGATGGGAGAATTCTATGGCAGTTACATCATGGTTTCTCTCTCTCTCTCTGACTTTTGGAGGGGAAGACATGTGCAAGAGCATGTGATATCCAGGTATGTGTTATGCACATGAACACAAATGCTCAGATAAACAGACACACGTATGTGCATCCACACATACACACATGCACACACACAGACACACACACACACACACACACATACATACAAACATGATCCTACAATACCATACATGACACAGACACACAATCATACACATGCACAAACACACATACCAACATATCCACACACTTACATACACACGCAGTATTCTGCCAGATCTAACTGTCATGGACAACAAACATTATCAGAGCCCCCACCCTCACCCCTACACACATCCAAACACACACATCTAATTGGTCCAGTATATGTCCAGTTTCACAACTGCACAACTTCATCCACTGTTATCTACGACAAAACAGCAACAAGAAGAAAACTTCAGAGTTTGTGATGAAGACAAACAATTAAACCAGAAACATAAGAGAACTGAACAGAATCCTTGAAAGCAGCATACCTCCATTCACACACTACAACTAAGTGATTAACAAGGAACAACAAGTAAGACTTTAAAGTAAAAATACAAACAAACTGAAATGCACTGTTTGTGAAAACAACAAAAGATAACGCTTAACACGCGTGATGCCTTCAGTTCATTAATTCGAATTCTTTATCGGGCGAGGCTTCAGGGAACAGACAGATTTCAGCAAACTGATCGACGGACACCATAGCCGAATGGTTAAAGCATTGGACTTTCGATCTGAGGGTCCTGGGTTCGAATCACGGTGACAGCGCCTGGTGGGTAAAGGGTGGAGATTTTTACGATCTCCCAGGTCAACATATGTGCAGACCTGCCAGTGTCTGAACCCCCTTCGTGTGTATACGCAAGCATAAGATCAAATACGCACGTTAAAGATCCTGTAATCCATGTCAGCGTTCGGTGGGTTATGGAAACAAGAACATACCCAGCATGCACACCCCCGAAAGCGGAGTATGGCTGCCTACATGGCGGGGTAAAAACGGTCATACACGTAAAAAGCCCACTTCCGTATATACGAGTGAACGTGGGAGTTGAAGCCCACGAACGCAGAAGAAGAAGAAGAAGCAAACTGATCACAACTCCTGAGAGAAAAAAACGTAATTGCAACAGCACTCTGATGTCCTCTTGTCAGCTCCCCCCCCCCCATCTCCCATGCCCCCCCACCCCTCCACCCCCACCCCCACCAGTGTCAGTTTGACAAGAGTGGTGAGTTGCAACGGGCCATGGAAAAATGCCAGCAACATGAAAACATGTGTGGGCCTCGCTTCCCGACCTGTGCAGGCACTACTGCCAGCGCTTCCTTGTCCCAAGTGACTCACCTCTGAGAGTTTATTCGCCATGATCACATAAAAAAAGGTGATTAGAAAGTGGCTGTCTTTGCTGTGACTGGTATTTCAAAGCTTATTTTAATGAGCCTGGTCAGCCTATGTTTCGATGTACAGAACTGCACGCTAATTTTTTTGTTTTTTGATTTTGATATCAATGTTACCTTCACTCGCCAACAACAAACACCAACCATTTATCAGGTCCCATACACATAACAAATATTATTATCATCACTAAAAGTGTGATCCTCTTTAGTTCTTTTTTTTGTTTGTTTGTTTGTTTGTTTTTTTACTGTTTTTTCAGACAGCACTCTGTACTACCAAAAATGTGTCCTGAGTGTAGTTATCAACAAGGGCCACTTCCAGATTTATAAGCGTTTGTATTGAAGAACACATGTCAGGTCAATATATTTTTTTTCCCTCATGGCTTGGTGACAGAATTCAACAGCAAACATCCACAGTTTGATTTGAAATGCTCCTCCTTTTTAGATATCAAGTTAATGTCATCTCTAAAAGGATAAGTTTACAAGCGGCCGCACATTATATTCCCAAAATAAATACAAGTAAAACTGAGAGATGTGTGCATCTTTACAATATTTAAAAACAGAACTTAATATATTCAAGACAGTGAAAGCTAACAACAAGTAATAAGCATCAAAAGAAACCTATTAAGCTTTTCAGAATCTAAACAACATACAGGTTTAAAACCTTCCATTCTGTTCACACTGCTCAAGTCACAGATGACAGGCATTCCAAAAGCACAGAAAGTGTAAATCTCCTGGTTCAAACCCCCACCGGAGCCAATATCATTCCGGGATTTTTCAGTCCACGGCCGGCTCCAGAGCTAAACGTGCTGTGGGCTGCAATGGAGAGACTGGCACTACACAGTTGACGGTCATCCACGTCACGCATGGATATGTTTTTCAGAGTGGTATCGAATGTGTCTCTACCAACACTGCCCAGTGTCTGTATTTCTTGGGCCTGGTAGACACCAGGCTGATGCCTGTTCAGTCATCCCAGTCTTCCCATCTGATCCTGATTTAGCATGCTCAGTTCTGGGCAGGTGTCCAAGGGCTGAAAAAAGCCTCAAGGACATGTCTTTTACGGGGTTCAAACTCACTGTCCCCGTGCTGTCAGCACATGACGTTGTCTGTTTTTGCCATAGTACCTGGTCATGTGCAATCAACCTTTCATATATGTTTATTACAGTGTGTAAAGCAGAGACTGTGAATGATGACTGTTTCTGAGAGAAATGATAAGTGTGTAATTTATAAAAAACAACAACAACATTGTTTATCAAAAGTTAAAGGCCTTCTGTCATCTCATGCAATGTCTTCATGTAGATCTCTGGAAAGGTCTTTAGAAACAACCATCATCCTACCCGGGGACTTTCAGTTGTTTTTTTCTTTGATCATTGTATTTGCCAGAAAAATGCAAGATTAATCACACACACACACACACACACATGCACATGCACATACTCACACACACACACACATACATACATACAAATAGGGTTATTATACAGACCATGTTCAAAACTAGTTGCAAGTCAAAAACAGGTCAGAACCAACACTGATGTCCGTAACTGGTTATACTCCACTTCAGGGGAAAAAAAAAACCAAAACCAAAACAGGTGTGACTGAGGGAGTGGGGAAATAAAATCACACAGTTTTTTGCCAAGCTGACTTCGAGGGGCCATCTTAGGGCTCAGGTTGTGTGGAGGAAAAAGCAAAAATGAAAATAAAAATTAAAAGAAATATAAGCAGAAAAAAACAAAAAAAACGGGGTTTGCTGAAAAGCAGGGGAACAAGACAACCCAGGCCATTTGTGATCACTGTCAGAGAGGGAAGAGGATTATCTGGGTGGAGAGCTAACAGCAGCGGAACAAGACAATCTAGGCCATTTGTGATCAGTGTCAGAGAAGAGGATTATCTGGGTGGAGAGCTAACAGCAGGGGAACAAGACAACCCAGGCCATTTGTGATCAGTGTCAGAGAGAGAAGAGGATTATCTGGGTGGAGAGCTAACAGCAGGGGAACAAGACAATCTAGGCCATTTGTGACACTGTACAGAAAGAGAAGAGGATTATCTGGGTGGAGAGCTAAACAGCAGCGGAAACAGACAACCCAGTGCATCAGTGTCAGAGAGAGAAGAGGATTATCTGGGTGGAGAGTTAACAGCAGGGGAACAAGACAACCCAGGCCATTTGTGATCAGTGTGAGAGAGAGAAGAGGATTATCTGGGTGGAGAGTTAACAGCAGGGGAACAAGACAATCTAGGCCATTTGTGATCAGTGTCAGAGAAGAGGATTATCTGGGTGGAGAGCTAACAGCAGGGGAACAAGACAATCTAGGCCATTAATTTTTTTGTGTATCAGTGTGAGAGAGAGAAGAGGATTATCTGGGTGGAGAGCTAACAGCAGGGGAACAAGACAATCTAGGCCATTAATTTTTTTTGTGATCAGTGTGAGAGAGAGAAGAGGATTATCTGGGTGGAGAGCTAACAGCAGGGGAACAAGACAATCTAGGCCATTAATTTTTTTTGTGATCAGTGTGAGAGAGAGAAGAGGATTATCTGGGTGGAGAGCTAACAGCAGGGGAAGAAGACAATCTAGGCCATTTGTGATTAGTGTCAGAGAGGGAAGAGGATTATCTGGGTAGAGAGTTAACAGCAGGGGAACAAGACAATCTAGGCCATTTGTGATTAGTGTCAGAGAGGGAAGAGGATTATCTGGGTAGAGAGTTAACAGCAGGGGAACAAGACAACCCAGGCCATTTGTGATCAGTGTCAGAGAGGGAAGAGGATTATCTGGGTGGAGAGTTAACGACATAACAACATCAGGAGGAAAACAAGGAGACAGGGAGGGAAGGGAGGACATTTTGTGACCAAAGGAGTGAAACAACCAGCAAAAGAAAAAAAGGTAATTGAACAGAATCTTTTTTCTTTCTTTCTTTTTTTCCAACCAGTGACTGTGACGTCGTTACAGCAATGCAGTGCATATATACCTTCTGAAGCTTCGGCTTCTTTCTGAGACGGCAGATCTGTGAAGTACACACATACATCAGTTGTGTTTGTGTACAAGATCTGTGAAGTACACACATACATCAGTTGTGTTTGTGTACAAGATCTGTGAAGTACACACATACATCAGTTGTGTTTGTGTACAAGATCTGTGAAGTACACACATACATCAGTTGTGTTTGTGTACAAGATCTGTGAAGTACACACATACATCAGTTGTGTTTGTGTACAAGATCTGTGAAGTACACACATACATCAGTTGTGTTTGTGTACAAGATCCGTGAAGTACACACATACATCAGTTGTGTTTGTGTACAAGATCTGTGAAGTACATACATACATCAGTTGTGTTTGTGTACAAGATCTGTGAAGTACACACATACATCAGTTGTGTTTGTGTACAAGATCTGTGAAGTACACACATACATCAGTTGTGTTTGTGTACAAAGTGTTTGGTCATGACTAGACTTTCTCATCAGTTGTGTTTGTGTACAAAGTGTTTGGTCATGACTGACTTTCTTCACCCACTCACACTACATACTGGCACTTGATAAACATATGATTTTTTAGTACACAAACAATGACTTAGTTGTGTATGAAGCTGGTGACCTACTCTTTTCCCTCACACAATTGGAAAATTTGTGTTAAAAAACTAAATGATTTTGTGAAGTGCACAAATGAGTCATGTGTGCTGGGAAGCTGATGACTAATCATCTTTTTGTCATCTGTCTGTGATATTGCCTATCAACACACGTACTTTGTGAAATACATAAAAAGTTCAGCCATGTTTAAAGTTAGTGATTTACTGTGATTCCTCAGAACACTGGCACTCATCATACATGATTAATGAAGTGGTCCATTGTGTTGGAAGCTGTCCTTTGTCATCCATTCATTATAATACTGGGCTGAATTGTGTCAGTAATAAGACTTTTTCTAAGTCTATGGAATTAGCATAGACACAAGACTGTAGCTCTGGTACTGTATGTCTGTCTGACTTTAAAACTACATTACTGTCAAACCACCGTAAGGAATTCACCAAAAGAAAAAGACCAAACACTGACATAACAATCCTTTTGGGTGTGGAGGGGTAACATTAAAACAAATTAAAACAATTGTCATTCAATACCATTATCTGTGCACCAGTTTGCTATTTGGAATAAAAAAAATGAACAAATACACAATGAATGAATGAACTTGATTTATCTAGGCTGCATAAAAATTTCCACACTTGGGTTATGTATCTTAACAGGGCCACCTACCCATCCACAGAGACAGAAACAAGAAACAATCAAATGCTTGCACAGCAGACAATACACATGGAATGGAAAAAAAAAAGATGGTAAATCTGTGGGTGGTTACCCGATGCTGGTGTAAAAAAAGAAAAAAAAAAAGAAATACAGTAAATCTGGGTGGTTACCCGATACTGGTGTAGCTGTTGGAGATGAGGGAGAAGGCATCATCCAGTAGAGCGTGCACCCGTGACTTGACCTCGTCCAACGACTCGCTGGGCTGCAGGGCTGGGGCTGGCACATCCTCTTCCTCTTCTTCTTCTTCTCTGTATCCTGCATTCTGGACAAGAGAAACAAGAGAGGCAGGGCCTTCAAGACTCACTTGTGATACACTTTAAAAAAAAAGATCCAAGCTTTTTATGTGTTGAGTATAATTTCAAAATGTAATGTTTAAGATGAGAAAGATCAGTTTAAAGGGGGGGTCAGATTGGAACAGTTAATTTAGTAGCATTACTCATATTCCTGGAGAAATGAAATAATTTTCTAAAACATATTTGTATATTCAGATTAAATCTCTATATAAAAAAACTGCAAGTTTCTCTACTCCAGTTATCTTTAAGTTTGTTCTATGGAGGATGGAAGTCTCCTTTCATTTTCTTTTATATACAACTTTATGAAGGAACAAGCAACTGTTTCAATTTCCATTCAGACTGATGTGCATGCTTTACATCTCAGAGAAAATCCTATGCACATTGACAGGAACGCACAAACATGCATGTACACACACTCACACACATGCATACATTTACGAAAGACTTACGCGCACTCATATGCACACTATCATCTAAAACCCCTGAAGTGCAAAGATGTAAAATCTATAAACAACAAGAAAACCACACACACACACACAAACATACAATGTAACAAAACCTTTTTTTTTTTTTTTTTTTTGACAAGAACTGAAAAAGTACATGTGCTAGAATACAACAGATATTTTCTGCCTACCATCTTATTCTGGCTAATGTGCTCCTTGAACTTCTAGAAGGTCGTGTGTGCATGTGCGGGTGTGTTTGTATGTGTGTGTATGTGCGGGCGTGTTTGTATGTGTGTGCATGTGCTTGTTCATGTATGCAACACCTGATGAAAGTTTGTTAATGTATGTGTAACCTTTTCTTGTAAATGTGACAAACAGCCATACGTATTATCACTATCACTGTTATCATTATTTTAACAGAACGATGTACAGGTGCGGAAGCAAGGAACAGAAGAATGGTGACACACTCACCGCCTGCCCTCTCTTGCTCCGTCTCTTTGACCTGCAAATGTAACACACAACACACACACAGTTCATTAACCCTTTGACACTTGGAAACTATTTGTACATTTTTTTTGCAAAAAAAACCCCAAAACAAACAAAACAAAACAAAAACCACCAACCAAAACATTCAAAGGTGCTGCAACATTACTGCGTCTCAGTCAATGCAGAGCATCTTCAATGTTGACTGGAAACCACAGCATGGATCAACAAACGTTCTTTGTAAAAACAAAAGACTTTGTGGCTCTCCTTTTTCAAAAAAAAGGACAAAAAAAAAAAAAAAAAAAAAAAAAAAGAGAAAAAGGAAAAATACCAAGTTTCTCTCTGCAGTATTCCCTTCACTTCAATGATTGTGAAGTATAAGAATCATTAAACAATACAAACAGAAAAAAAAAAAGAGCAAAAAGCGCATGGACACAAATGCATCACCACCCCTGATCCCAATCCTGATCCATCCTCTCCCGCCCCCCCCCCCCCACAACCCCCTCCCCCCTACCCCTCCTCCTACTCCCCTACGGATTCTAAGGATCAGCCTGCATGCTTTAACACATCCTTGAAATGGAAACTCAACCTCCTCTTCCTTCCCCAACACACACACACATTTTTAACAAACCCACACCTTGATTTCTCCCCAGTGCCTGCTCACGGCGACGGCGGGCGTGGTGTCAGGGTGGCCGTTGTGACGAGGTCCTAGCACCCTGTCGATCTCCCGCTGTGCTCTCTCATACGCTGCCTGCATAGTGTCCACAGGCGGGGGCTGGGCAGCTATTCATTCCCCCCCCCCAACCCCCCCAAGGGAGAAAAAATAGAAAATAAAATAACAATAACATAATGAAAAATATATACATTTTTTTTAATCTATGATAATTCTGTCCCACCAGAGGGAGAGAAAAAGATAACACACCAAAAATGAACAAATAAACCAACATTAATCATTTCTAAAAATCAGAGCTGTTAGCTTCAGATCCCTCAGAGGGAGAGAAAAAAATAACACACCAAAAAAACACAAAAAAACCACACAAAAAAACCCCACACACAAAAAAAACCAAACCCAAACCAAACAACAACAAAGAAAACAAAACAAAAAATAAAGAAACAAAAAAGCATTAATCTGTTAAAAAAAAAAAAATCAGAGCAGTTAGCATCATGTCTACAACTGATAAACCCATTCTTCTTCATCATGCGGCCTTCAGGGGTGAAGCAGAAGTGTGTAAGTAAAACTTCAACTTTAAGTGTGGCCAAAGCATTGTAATTATGCAATTTCTCTAAGCTTGAATGCCCCTTAATATAAAAACCAGGAAAAATTATGAATGTCATAAACACTGCTAAACGACATTAACTCACTCAGTACAACCAGTCCTCTCTCCTTCTCTACACAGACCCCTTGGATGTCCAGTGGGTGTCTGAATGACCCAACCTTTAGCTTCCGTCATCAGAATTGTGGCATTCTTTGTCAACATTCACGTCTTCAGTATAAGAGCCTTCCGCTTGCAATATTTTGATGATGGTAATTGGGGTGAAACGCTGTTAACGTCGTCTCTTTCGCCGTTTGTATGGAGAGAGTTAAAAGACTTAATCTAAAAAGAGAGGGAACTTTGTAGCATTTGAAAGAAAGAATGAGAGAGGGAGAAGAAATCAAAATCGAAACTGAAATCGAAATCGAAACTTTTTTTTATTGAGGGAAAAGGAATAGGCACTTATCGGCCTGTTTTCATCCTACCCTCGTAAAGAAAAAAGAAAGAGAGAGAGCGAGAGAGAGAGAGAGAGAGAGAGAGAGAATTTTCTATCTAAAATTACGTTTAAATAACATACTTACCGTGACTCAACTGGTGTACCTTTCAAACGCCAATTGTTTGAGACGTTGATGCTGGATCTGTGTTCAAGCAAGGTGATGAGGCGAACTGATGTGCTTGAATGCGGCATCTGCCGTGCTGGTATGAGTGGGCAGAAAGGTACACTAGTTGGGTCACGGTTAAGTATGTGTAATTAAAAAACAAAATTTCACAGTGACCCACAGAACCGTCCGACACACACCACTCTTACCGACACTGCCGCCCTGTTTCTTCTTCATCCGCTGCCGTTGTTTGTTCTTCCTCCTCTCCTCCTCCACCTTGTCCAGAAAGTCATCGTCCTCCTCCTGACCACCGTTACAAAAAACAACAACAACAAAGTTGTGTTGCACTGTGTTGTGTTGTTTTGTGTTGTGTTTGTACTGCATTGTGTTGTACTGCACTGTGTTGTGTTGTATTGTGTTGCACTGTGTTGTGTTGCACTGTGTTGTGTTGTGTTGTGTTGCACTGTGTTGTGTTGTGTTGCACTGTGTTGTGTTGTGTTGTGTTGCACTGTGTTGTGTTGTGTTGTGTTGTGTTGTGTTGCACTGTGTTGTGTTGTGTTGCACTGTGTTGTGTTGTGTTGTGTTGCACTGTGTTGTGTTGTGTTGCACTGTGTTGTGTTGTGTTGTGTTGTGTTGCACTGTGTTGTGTTGTGTTGCACTGTGTTGTGTTGTGTTGTGTTGCACTGTGTTGTGTTGTGTTGTGTTGTGTTGCACTGTGTTGTGTTGTGTTGCACTGTGTTGTGTTGCACTGTGTTGTGTTGTGTTGTGTTGTGTTGCACTGTGTTGTGTTGTGTTGCACTGTGTTGTGTTGTGTTGTGTTGTGTTGTGTTGCACTGTGTTGTGTTGTGTTGCACTGTGTTGTGTTGTGTTGTGTTGTGTTGCACTGTGTTGTGTTGTGTTGCACTGTGTTGCATTGTGTAGTGTTGTGTTGTACTGCATTGTGTTGTACTGCATTGTGCACTGTGTTTACTGTATAGTATAGTACAGTATAGTATAGTATTGTATTGTAGATTGTATAGTATAGTATAGTATTGTATTGTAGATTGTATAGTATTGTATAGTATAGTATAGTATTGTATTGTTGATTGTATAGTATAGTACAGTACAGTATAGTATTGTAGCGTAGATTTATAGTATAGTTTAGTATAGTATTGTAGATTGTATAGTATAGTATATTATTATATAGTATTGTAGATTATATAGTATAGTACAGTACAGTATAATATTGTATTGTAGATTGTATAGTATAGTATAGTATAGTATAGTATAGTATAGTATAGAATAGCATTGTATAGCATTGTATAGTATTGTATTGTACAGTATTTTATTGTATTGCACTGTATTCTTAGGGATCGGTACAGCCATTCTGAAATGCCAGTAACGCAAGCAGAAGGCGCTTGGCCCACTTAAACCTGGATAGTAACGTCTACACCCCCCTACCCACAGTGCCACAGATAGTTCATAGCCCAGATTGGACTCATTAGTCACCCAGTGCAAAGCTCATGTTCGTCTTCACCTGCAAAGGAGAATAAACATTGAGATGCACTGTAATGTATTGCACTGTACTGCACTGAATTGTACTGTACTGTACTGCACTGAATTGTATTGTATTGTATTGTACTGTACTGCAGCGTTGTACAGAGCTGTATTGTATCAAATTATGCTGTATTACATTGCATTGTACTGCACTGCACTGTACTGTATTGTATTGTATTGTATTGTATTGTATTGTACTGTATTTAGTGTACTGTACACAACAGATTTCTCTTTGGAGATTATCAGTATCAGTATCAGTATCAGTATCAGTAGCTCAAGGAGGCATCACTGCATTCGGTCAAATCCATATACGCTGCACCACATCTGCCACGCAGATGCCTGACCAGCAGCGTAACCCAACGTGCTTTGTCAGGCCTTGAGAAAAAAAAGAAGATAAAATTTAAAAAAATAAAAAAAATTTAAAAAAAAATAAAAAAATAAATTCAATAAAAATAAATAAAATAAAATAAATAAGTAAAAATAACAAAAGTTATATTTAAAAAATAATAATTAAATAAATAAATAAATAAACTAAAATAAAAAATAAAAATAAATAACAATAAAAATCAAAATAATAAAATACCTTGCTATGGTGCAGCAACAACCCTATTTTTTCTTTCTTTTTCCTGTCTGCAAGTGTGTTTGTGTCACTATCAATGTAGATTTTTTCCTACACAATTTTGGCAGGGACAACCCTCTTGTTGCCATGGGTTCTTTTATATGTGCTAAGCCGCATGCTGAACACAGGACCTGGTTTTACTGTCTCATCCGAATGACTTTCGTGGTCATCAATAATCACAGTGTGATCCTGCTGACTGCCAACCATGCAACTCACCTTAGAGGCTGAATCAGAACCAATTCAAACAATAATCCAGATATTCGTTTTCAACAAGGTACAAAAATTACAGACATAACACAAAAACAACTGTGGAGAAATTCAGACTTTAAAAATGTAACAGTCATAGACTGCACATACCCACATACACACTGAAACACACACATACACACACAACAAAGACGCACACACACACACTCTCTCTCTCTCTCACCCACCAAAGCTCTCTCTCTCACTCACACACACACACACGCACAGACACACACACACACTCTCTCTCTCACCCCACCATCAAACTCTCACACAATCAATCTAAAATCCAAGTTGTAGCTAATTTTTCACAGCCCCGATTTTTACAAATCGAAACTGTCTGAGAGAAACCCACCTCAAACGTTTGCTGTGCGTACAGTTGACGTGAAGCCTGAAGCGTTGCCGAGTTGTAGAAACCAGGATCCAAAGGGCTCATCTCCATTTCTGATTGAACGAAGCAGGAGATGATGAAAAAACACATTAACAATACTTCCAGTTCCAGTTTCTGAAGGAGGAGTCACTGCATTCGGACAAACACATATACCTTACCCCTAATCTGCTGGACAGAGGACTGACCAGAAACATAACCCAGCGCCCTTAGTCAGGCCTTGAGTGCATGCATATATATATTTGTGTGCCTATCACAGAAGTGAGAGCTGTATTATCAGTGGTTTCTCCAGTCAATGGGAAACCATTTACAGCTTAGTCTTTTGTGAAGGACTATGACTCTCAAACTAGGAGGGAAAATTGCACTGGTTCTTAGTGCTACAGCCTTGTGGGCTAGTTGGCCTTTGGGAACCATCCCAACGCCGAGAGTCCTAAAACCCTCTTGGCCAAGAGAGTGGGGATGTACTTGGGCAAGACACTCCCCACTATAATCAAATTCTAGCCCAAATAGTCGGAACAGCAGTTGCCTCCTCTGCTGTTCTGATGGTCATAGTCAGACACGACTGACTATCATACATACATACATACATCAGAGAAGATTTCTTCTGCAGAATTTTGCCAGAGGACAACACTCTCGTTGCCATGTGTCATTTTTCAGTGCGCCAAGTGCGTGCTGCACATGGGACCTTGGTTTATCGTCTCATCCGAACGGCTAGATGCTCAGTTGGATTTTGCAGTCACTTGGGAGAAAAGGCGAGAGATGGATTGAAACCCACACCTTCATGGATTCCATACAGGCTGTCGATCATCTTGGTCATTCTGCCGCCTTCCTCACAATCACAATAATAATGATTTAAATCATGCAGCAACCGTCCATGTGAAACATGCTTAACTGCGTGGTATAATGTAAAAAAATAGATGTGTAAAACATGCATTTAAATACTAAAAATGACAACCTACAACTTACATCCAAAACCCTGCACAGACATCCAACGAAACTCTGACAGTAACTGATGTACACATACACACACACACACACACACACACACACACACACACACACACACAAACCCAAAAACAACCACACATCACACATTACAAAATACTCAACATACATATCAAACATCACAATACCTGAATGATGCACTCTCATACCAAAATACTTATCACCAAGAGAATGGAGAAAAATTACATCCCAACTCCCTCAAATCCCACACACTTTACATAGAATTCAGACTGGTGGGGGAAGGGTGCAACAGCTAGGTGGGTGAAACACTGGGCATTAAATCTGAAGGTCCTGGGTTCAAATCCCTGGCACAGGTCAAGGGTGAATGTGGGAGTTGCAGCCCACAAATGAAGAAAAAGAAGAAGCAGCCCAGTTTATGAGACTGATTTCCCTGCCAACAACACATTAACCAGTTACCATCTTACTGGTATTGAGAACATCTCCCAAAACAGCATACTACATGTTCTTCATAGTTGGAGTGAAAAGATAAATAATATTCATTCTATCGAAAACAACAACAACAATAACAACACACACACACACACACACACACAACAAACACACAGAGAGAAATGTTCATGGATGTGGACAATAATTGTCTCACACATAAAACAAGAACAGTAGCAGCCAAGGACACTATATTCACACCACCCCTTCATACAACCAAAGATCCAAGACTTTATTTCCTTTCACCCCTTTCAGAGTATGAAGGATGACAAAGAAATGAACAACTGAACATAAAAACATGAAAAACAACTAATGTACGACCCGAGTCAACAACACTCATGTGTTGAATAATATATAATTCCAACACAAAACTAATGCTTCCTCCGTCAATAATGTGATCCTGTTTGCCCACTTTATTTCTCAAAATGCAATTCGCACGTCCAAAGCTTATCAAAATAATCTATAAAACTGCCTAAGAACAGTATGAAGACATCAACGAAGAAACCACCTCTTACATCTCCTTGAATGTAGTACTATATGTATGTGGCTGGATTTATTATTGTAATTTTATTGCCATTGTTATAATCTTTCAAGCAGATATTTGCCATCTTTACAAATATCAGAATTGAAAGCACATCATGTTTTAATCCAGAAGTTGAAAAACATCAGTCTATAAAACAAACAAAACAAACAAAAACAAACAAACTTATAACCTGACTGTACACACAGCAACTAGGACACTCAAAAGGTCTCCCTGTTCATGCCCCACTCACCTTCCGTCTCTCTCAAGCTGGATTTCTTGCCATTCTTCTTTTTGGGTGGAGTGGATTTCTCGCTCACTTTTTCAGAGGAGGGCTCACCTTCAGTCTCCTCCGCCGATGCCTGCAAGCTCCTGTATGAAGTCAAAGTAGCTGAAGCTAACAATGCACACAATGCACCTTCTGAGAGTCAGACAGAAAGAGAATACACTACATCGCATAGCTTGTGTTTACTTCTGTTTATTGTCTTAGGTGAATTCAAAATCTCAGGTATGATCCCTCCCCGTTTTTCTTTGTCACTATTTATGCCTTTACAATCAGTTACATCTCTTTATTTTGACCTATAATTATATGCATTTTTTTGTGTGCTTTGTATCAAAATCTAATTGATTTCCTTTTAAAACCATCATTTTAAAATATCTATTTTACATGTATTCTTTATAAAGCTAGGATGAAAATTATGGAGTGGCTGTACAATGGGTAGGAGTTACTGATTTTTATAATACTGAAAAGTTTGCAGCCATCTTTAAGAGATCGCTCAACTGAAATGAGCTGTCTTAATACCTAAGCAAAGTAAAATAAAGGGGAAAAAACACCTGTTTCCAAAAAAACAAAACAAAAAACAACTAAACAAACAAAAAAAAATCACCAAAATGCCACTACAAAAATCTGTATACTATTACGAAGGAAATAGTATTGTTTATATTTTGTGGATGTTTAGGTGTTGATATGTCGTGACCTGTTTGTGTGCTTGTGTGCGGTGTGTGCTTGTGTGTGGTGTGTGACTGTGTGTGTGTGACTTGACTTGACTTGACTTGACTTGACTTGACTTGACTTCATTTATTGTCATAAAATCCCGAAGGATTAATAGACACAACAAAGAACAAAGGGAACAAAGAAATAAACGGTCATCTAATACGCATGCACTGAAATACATAGTTGGCAAGTGTTTTTTGACAGTCATCGCAGGTGAATAAATCACTTGGTTTTAGTATATTGTTTTGTATTTTTCTAGAGATCACATTTGATTGATGATCATACTGCTGTATAGTAGTGATTAGATGGCTTCGCAAATTATGAAATAAGATACACGAATCTAAGAAATGCAATTCATCTTCAACAACTTCACATATAGCACATAACCTCTCTTCTCTGGGAATGTTTGCATATCTTCCTCGTTCGATGTTTAAATAATGTGCGCTTATTCTGAGTTGACAAAGAGCTTGTTTGTGAGCAGGATCGATTTTATCAGTTAGATAATTCTCAATTTGATAATCGTTTCTTTTAATTTTGTTGTAGAAATCTAATCTACTGTATTCAGTTTTTCTCTGTTTCCAGAATTGTACATATCTATTTCTTAGTTGTTGGCGTAATGTAAATTTAAGTCTGCTGTTACTAAATGTCGACTGATTATTCCAAACATGACCTAATCCTACATTGTGAAGAATATTCTTTACAAATTGTATCCATGGATTTTCAATTGTGTCTGGTTGGTTCATCATCGACATATAGACCTTTTTGATATGGCTATCATTATGTGCATCCAGAATATGAGTCCAGTGGTCAAGAACTCTGCAAGCAATATGAATTCCAACTGGAAATCTGCCCAGTTCGGCTAGAGTTGGCAGATTCATTGTTTTAGAATGTACCCCTAGAAGCAGTTTGCAAAATTTTATATGCATTTGTTCATGTGAATGTTTCGAAGAAATACAATTTCTAAAGAAATCTGTCATTCCTGTATTGAATGAATTGGTAGTTTTTGTTTCAGCCCATGGGAACCAAATATCGGATCCATATGATAATATAGGTAAAACAAGTGAATCAAAAAGCTGCAGTACAATATCCAAACGAATATCTTGCTTTTTAACGATTCGTCGGAGGGAGTGTGCTGCTTTTAATGCCTGTTTGGCTAGGTGCTCTTGGGCAAATGAGAACGTTCCAGTTTTGTGAAATAATATACCCAAGTACTTGTATTGATCAGTTGTCTGGATTATATCATTGCCTATCGTGAAAATAACAGGCACTTTGGGATCGGTGTGTGTGAAAACTATTACTTTAGTTTTATCTATGTTAATTTTTAGATCCCAGTTTTCACAATACAGATTGAGTTTATCTAGTTTCCTTTGTAATCCTATCTTTGTCGTGGACAAAATTACTAGGTCATCAGCATATAGTAAACATGAAACACTATCACTTTTGTCAAGGTCTATGGATGGTGAGTCAGTAACGCCCAGACATTTCGGGAGATCATTAATAAATATATTAAATAAAGTGGGACTGAGTGTGTTCCCTTGTAGTACCCCCTTCAATATGGGTATTTCAGAAGAAAATCCCGTATCAGTTCTTGTGCAAACTGTGGCATTTTCATACATGCTTTGAATAACTCTAAAGCAATTTCCATTTATACCGATTTGATACATTTTTAGCATTAGAGCGTGATGCCAGACCCTGTCAAATGCTTTCTGAAAATCAACAAAACAGCAATAAAGGCGATTCATTCTTTTTCTTAAAGTATCGTCAATTATCTTTTTAAGTATGAATATGTGGTCCGAGGTCTTGTGTGATTTTCGAAAGCCTGCTTGCTCTTTTGATAGTAAATTATTGTCTTCGAGGTAGTTTGTTATTCGATTGTTTAATATTTGACAAAAAAAGATTACTGAGTGAGTTGTTTAGAGTTATTCCTCGATAATTGGTTGGGTTTAATTGGTCTCCCGATTTGTAAATTGGTATGCTAATTCCTTTTTTCCACATATCTGGGAACGTGCCTGAGTTAAGGACAGACTGAAATAACAGTTTTAGTATTTCTGTTGTTTCCGGTAGGCTAGCCTTTATGATTTCGTTTGTAATCCCGTCTTTTCCAGGCGTTTTTTTGTTGTGTAAGTTTCTGGATGCGTTGATTATCTCTTTTGTGGAAATTGGAAAATCAAGATACGAAGGTGTTATATTCGAGTTTATGTTTCTTAGTTCTGTATTTATTTTTGCTTTTGTGCTTTGGTCAACTTTACTTTGTGTCCCAATGATGTCCTCCAGATGTTTCATCCATTTTGTGTGTGTGTGTGTGTGTGTGTGTGTGTGTGTGTGTGTGGTGTGTGCTTGTGTGTGGCATGTGCTTTTTGTAACCATTATTTTTCCATATTGATCCTAATCGTTAGCGCACTGGGCCCTTGTGCTCAGGAGGTAGATAGAGCACATTAATTTTTTTTATATAAACATTATGCTGTATAATACTGACTTTTTCCTGGGCAGTTTGCGTCCTCTCTTTGAAGCCCTGAAGGAGGAGGAGGCTCTGCCAGTGGAGGTGGCTGACGTGTCATGGTCGGGGGTCACCTCGTAGGACATTTTGTGGGCTGACGATTTCACCAGTCCGTTCGACTGGCCTGGCACTGCCTGGGCGTACTCTGGGTCCTCTGCCACCTCCCCGCTCTCTCGGCTCTGAGACAGACATAATGATATCAACAATGAAGCTTGCTAATATATATATATATGATAGTCAGTCGTGTCCGACTATGACCATCAGAACAGCAGAGGAGGCAACTGCTGTTCCGACTATTTGGGCTAGAATTTTATTATAGTGGAAAGTGTCTTGCCCAAGTACATCCCCACTCTCTCGGCCAAGAGGGTTTTTAGGACACTCAGCGTTGGGATGGTTCCCAAAGGCCAATTAGCCCACAAGGCTGCAGCACTAAGAACCAGTGCAATTTTGCCTCCTAGTTTGAGAGTCATAGTCCTTCACAAAAAGACTAAGCTGTAAATGATTTCCCATTGACTGGAGAAACCATTGATAATACAGCTCTCACTTTGCTGTTGGCCCAGATGTAAACTTATGTCAATCTGTGATATAAGCCGAGTGTTATTATATAATAACAACAGTAATATGTATGTATGTATGTATGCATGCCAGTCAGTCCGACTATGACTATTAGAACAGCTGAAGAGGCAACTGCTGTCCTGACTATCTGGGCTAGAATTTGATTAAGTGGAGTGTGTCTTGCTGAAGTCACATCCCCATTCTTTCAGCCAAGATGGCTTTTTGATAGGACAGATGGTGTTACGATGGTCCTCAAAAGCCAACTAGCTCCCGAGGCTGCAGCACTAACAACCAGTGCAGTATTGCCTCCGAGTTAGAGAGTCATAGTCTTTCACAAAAGACAAAACAATAATGCTAATAAAGGTATTTATACAAGGCTTTATCTTGTCCAGAGACAAATCAAAGTGCTTTCATATTAGTCATTCACACTCTGGTTGCACAACTCTTGTTATAAGGGGTGAGAGACAAAAAGTTAAATTTAGGCATGTGTGAAAAGAAAGAAACAGAAATTTAGAGTTAGACTGGCAGAAAGAGGGCATGGAGGGTAGTGCTATTTTGGAAAGAGGTTGGTTTCAGGGCCAGACTCCAAAGAGCTGAGCGCAGAGACTTGATGAAGTGAAAGAGGGAGCTCATTCCACATCCTGAGACAAGAGAAAGAGCAGCAGCACACTGTGGAGTGTTTCCATCTGGGAATGAGGAAACAGGAGTGGATCTCAAGCTCATCGTAGATGGGATGGAGAGGTGAAAGCAGTAACCACGACAAGAAGGGGCAGATTTGTTTTTTTACATTTATAACGTAAGGCAACTTCTTTGCAGCATCAGCTGTAAAGTTAGAACCAATGGCAATGGGGAGAGGATGAGGACAGGAGAGGGTGGGGATGGGGGTGGGGATTGGGGGCTGTAAGGTGTTTTGTGAGGGGGCTGATGGGGGTTGGGGGCTGTAAGGTGTTTTGTGAGGGGGTTGATGGGTGTGGGGGTTGGGGGCTGTAAGGTGTTTTGTGAGGGGGTTGATGGGGGTTGGGGGCTGTAAGGTGTTTTGTGAGGGGGGTTGATGGGGGTGGGGGTTGGGGGCTGTAAGGTGTTTTGTGAGGGGGTTGATGGGGGTTGGGGGCTGTAAGGTGTTTTGTGAGGGGGTTGATGGGGGTGGGGGTTGGGGGCTGTAAGGTGTTTTGTGAAGGGGGTTGATGGATGTGGGGGGTTGGGGGCTGTAAGGTGTTTTGTGAAGGGGGTTGATGGGGGTGGGGGTTGGGGGCTGTAAGGTGTTTTGTGAGGGGGGTTGATGGGTGTGGGGGTTGGGGGCTGTAAGGTGTTTTGTGAGGGGGGTCGATGGGGGTGGGGGTTGGGGGCTGTAAGGTGTTTTGTGAGGGGGTTGGGGGCTGTAAGGTGTTTTGTGAGGGGGGTTGATGGGGGTGGGGGTTGGGGGCTGTAAGGTGTTCTGTGAGGGGGTTGATGGGGGTGGGGGGCTGTAAGGTGTTTTGTGAGGGAGTTGATGGGTGTTGGGGTTGGGGGCTGTAAGGTGTTTTGTGAGGGGGTTGATGGGGGTGGGGGTTGGGGGCTGTAAGGTGTTTTGTGAGGGGGTTGATGGGGGTGGGGGTTGGGGGCTGTAAGGTGTTTTGTGAGGGGGGTTGATGGGTGTAGGGGTTGGGGGCTGTAAGGTGTTTTGTGAGGGGGTTGATGGGGGTGGGGGTTGGGGGCTGTAAGGTGTTTTGTGAGGGGGCTGATGGGGGTGGGGGTTGGGGGCTGTAAGGTGTTTTGTGAAGGGGGTTGATGGGGGTGGGGGTTGGGGGCTGTAAGGTGTTTTGTGAGGGGGTTGATGGATGTGGGGGGTTGGGGGCTGTAAGGTGTTTTGTGAGGGGGCTGATGGGGGTGGGGGTTGGGGGCTGTAAGGTGTTTTGTGAAGGGGGTTGATGGTGGTTGGGGGCTGTAAGGTGTTTTGTGAGGGGGTTGATGGGGGTGGGGTGTGAGGAGGTGGTGGGAAGGGAACCAACATTCAGTCTATCAGCAAAACATTGAACTATAACTCACCATTAATTTTGGGGAAGTTTCATATGGGTCGCATGGCTTGTAGAAACTGAATATAACATTTAAAAACTGCATACATCATACACATTAACAAACCAACCACATACATCAACCCACACTACATACCCCACCAACACATGCACCCCCCCTCCCCCCACCCCACCTCACATGACCATAGACGCATAATAATATCCGCGCACACATACTAGCATACATGTGAATGCACTGATCTACAGGCTCAAAATTTGTAACCTGTGTACTGTACATATGTTTTATGGAACATGTGTGTACAGTTCAGAAGACAAAAATGTTAGACTATTGATGCAGGAATTAGTAGGACTTGGTTTTGTTATTAGTTAATAAATGCAGGATTATGCTGTTGACTGAGTATTTATTGAGTTTGGGTGTTATTTTGGGTGCTTACATTTTAGCTTAACTGTCTATTTTTGTAGTTAAAATGTGTGTGTGTGTGCACGCATGTGCCCATACATATAGAATTTAGAGCTTCTCAGTGTCAGAACTATGTCTGCATTAGGTGTGGTGTAAATTTTCTGATCACTGTTGCCTGTTAATTGTCATCAGCAGTATTGTCTTGTCAGATGAACTCTTATGAATGTATGTGTTTATTATACTATTTCACATCAGTTAGTGAAAACTCAGTACTGGTGACTTAAGTTAATATGGGGATATTACATTTTGTGTGTGTGATGTGCATGTGTGTGCATGTGTATGTGAATGCATGCATGTGCATGTCCATGCATGCATACGTTTGTGTGTACTGTATATGTTTGTTGTGTGTGTGTGTGTGTGTGTGTGTGTGTGTGTGTGTGTGTGTGTTACTGAGTATTAATTTGAACTTGGATGATTGACACAGATTTCTGTACTGGTATAGTTACAACTTATCTCACATTAGGCCAAAACAAATTGTGCTGAGTTTTTGCATAAAACTGATTCTGTTGTTAACAACACAAGTTGTCTTTCCTTCTCCTTTGCGACAATGCCACTTATAATTTCCTACTCTGGAAATAACAATGATATACTGTGATGACAACTGAACCAATACCTGTCATTACTGCAATTAACTGTAAATCAAGGCAAGCGTTATTACCTCGTCTTCATTGTTATTCTCATCATCTGAACTCTTGTCTGCAGGCTTAGTGCCTGGTTGGTCCACTTGCACAGAGGAGGAACCACAACACAGCACTGGCATCCTGACTTGTGGGATTTAAAAAAAAACCAAACCAGTTTGCATATAATTTAGCTTTATACACAGCCCAGCTGTTTGGATGTTATGAGTGCACCTGTCCTCACACAAACATATTTCCCCACTTCTCTAGAAACACCTCCACAGGGAAAAACACTGGTGTTTCATAAGCTCCAATAGTTTTCACGGTTGAAAAGATTTGTATTTTTTTGCCCGTCTAATGATTTCAACTATAACTCTCTGAGTGTGCTGGTACAATATTATATGTTTCTCTGATCACCATTCCTTTCTTGGCCAGTGAGCACTCAGAAAAAGGGAACTGTGAAAAAATTACACGAATGCAGACTGCATGAACATGCGTGAAATAACTTCAATAACACCGATAGTGAAAGAAAGAAAGAAAGAAAACAACAACAAAAAAACAGCTGAGTTTAAGTTTGATCCAGAAATATCTAGCTGCACACAGCAGTTTAAAACAACATGCAGGCAAATTTTTACTGTCCGCCACACCAGAGTGGTGTAAAAGTTATTCTAAACAGCGCTGGAGACAATAACACTTCATCATTATTATCATTATCTTCTTTTTTTATCATTATTGATAAATCAATAAAAACGAAATCAATGACTTCAAATTCCTCTGCAATGTTGTTCAGTTCACAACACCGCTCACTGTTTTCCTTTCAGACAGTAAACCAGGCTGGCTTCTGGAATGCACACACCGTGTATTGACACACAGCCAATTATAGTGGGTAAAGCAATCGCAGAGAGGTCAGATTAGTAAAACCCCACATTGACAATCATGTCTGAACAAGCCACCGTTGTTTGCGTTGGTAAGGAAGCGCCATTAGCGATGGGAAAGAACTCCGCTCAGCGTTGTTAACAAAACGCGCGCATTGCTTCCCCTTCATTGAGTCATAAATGTTTGCTTCGAGTTCTGGTCCTGTGACTAATTCAATGATGCAGAAGAACTGAGTGCAGCGGGAGTATTGGGGTAAAAACGAGTAAGGAAGGAAGAAGAGGGGATGTTGATGATCAAACGGAAAGGTATCATCATGATCATCATCATCACCATCATCACTGTTTTTTGTTTTTTTTTCAATTCCGGTTATGAAGGTGTTTTTTTTTTCGCATTTTATTTTTTCTTTCTTCTGTAATCGTTTGTGATTCTTATGGATATTGCTTTCTTTTTAAGATTCAGGATTCATGATTATTTACTAGTTATTTGCAACATTCATCTATTCATCTATTCATGTCTTGTATTTGAATCTCCTAATTCTTCATTCTTTTTTTCTTTTCTTTTTTAAAACTCATTTATATTGCCACTTGTCTGCTCGCCAGCTGATGGTAGGACATCTCAGTCTCTTTTCTGGATGTTGGCTTATTTATTCATTTATTTTGCAATTCATACCTTTGTCCTAAAACCACTGGTTAGATTTTGTACATAGATCGATCATAGTTTTGTGCAAACCAGCATTTTTCCTTCCTTTTCTTTCTTCAATTCCTTCAGAAATGGGGTAAGGTACGTGTACCTTCATCTTCAGTTCCTTTTTGGTATTGTTACTTAACACACCGGCACACACACACACACACACACACACACACACACACACACACACACACACACACTTACTGCCCCCGGCCTCACCACCCACCACCACCACCACCTCTGCTCCCCAACTGAACACACACAATTACAATCACTCCACAAAACCCCCTCCACACTGCCCCCCTCCGCCACCACCACCACCATTACCACCTCAAACAACAACAACAACAACAACAACAAAAGTTCAGTTCAGTTCCCGAGGAGGGGTCACTGCGTTCGGGCAAATCCTTATACGCTGCACTACATCTGCTAAGCAGATGCCTGACCAACATATATATACTCACCCTCCCTCCCTGCACAGTGACATACCCACAACACACCCTACCCCCATCTCTCTACCTTCTGTTCCTCCGTCCACTACTATTACCACCTTATAAAAAAAAAGTATATATATAAGCGTAAAAACAACAACAGAAACAACGAAAAAACAAACCCACTCACCCTTCCTCCCAGTGCATGATATACCCACAATACACGTACCTTACCCCATTTCTGTACTCCCTTCTCCGCCACTACTATCGCTACCTAAAAAAAAAAAAAAAAAAAAAAAAAAATAGAAACTCCCCCCCCACCCCCCCCCCCAAGAGAGAGAGAGAGAGAGACTGAGAGAGAAACCCAAGAAAAACCCCACTCACCCTCCCTCCCGGCTTGACAGTCAAGAGGTGGGGCTGGTGGTGGTGGTGGTGGTGGTTGACGACGTCATCGTCATCGTCGCCCTGGATACGCAGCTTGTCCGTGCGGCCAGGCGCGGTGCCGAACCAGCAGGCAAACCAGCAGCCACACTACGAGCAGTAGGACCACTGGGCCCAACACCGCCCCGATGATCCACAGCTTGCTGTCCTCGCCCGTCGAGACTTCCGCCGTCTGGCCGGCTGCAGCTGGAGGGAAAGAGAATAGTGGTGATGACGATGACGATAATGATGACGATTATGTTGATGACGACGATCTACAACTTCTGGTCCTCCTCCTTTTGACATTTACGAAGCTGTTTCGGCTGCTGCTGGGGAGGGTGTTAACGGCAACAATAAAGAAGACGAAGAAAGGGAGACAAGCAGGCTGATACCGAAACAAAGTTAGACAACTCGAGAGAGACAGAGAAGCGGACAGACCAAAAGAGAACAGCTTCTTGTCCTCCCGTATAGTGACTGCCACCGTTAGGGGGGGTTGCCACATTGAGGACAGTGATGACGGTAGTGATGATATCCACCCCCCCCCCACACACACACACACACACACACGCACACACACAGTTTGCATGGCTTAGAGCTGAATATCACTGGAAAGACATGGAAGGTGGGCGTTTTCAAAAAGATGTGTTTTCAGACCGGTTTTAAAACACTGAAAGAGGGAGAGTGGCGAAGATCCGCACGCTTTGGCATATTCTTGAACCTGAAACTGAAACAAGCTCACGTGTGGCCTTGGTGATGACGACCCTGTCGAGCTCCAGGGCCAGCTCCTGGTCCAGCAGGCCGTTGAGAACCTCCGACGCCTGTGTGGCCTGCACGGGCTGCCCGTTCCGCTTCACAGTGTGCCTCAGCTCGGCGTTGGTGGGCGTGGCTGCCTGGGTGCTCACGTCCGTGATCTTCCACAGATGATGATAGCGACGAGGATGAGAGTGATGATGTTGTTGTTATTGTTGTTAAGAAGAGGGAGATGAGAAGGGTCATGGTATGATCATGAAGAAGATGATGATGATGAAGTTGATGACGATGACGGTGATGGCATCAATGACGATGATGGTGGTGACTGAGTTGAAGAAAGAGTAATAGGATGGGTGATGAGAGTAAGAGGTAGAAAATAAACGGTAGAAGAGGAAGAAGAAGAAGTAGTAGAAGAAGAACAACAACAACAACACCAACAAGAACATGAACAAGAACAAGAACAAAAAGAACAAGATAAGAAGAAGAAGAACTATAACAACAAGAGGATGATGATGAAGATGATGAAGATGGCGTCAATGATGATGATGGTGGTGAAGAAGAAGAAGAAAGAAAGAAGCAGCAGGAGGGGGAGGGGAGGAGGAGGAAGGGAACAAGGATGAGGTGGAGAATAAAAGGATTGGACAAGAAAAAGATGATGACGATAATGCTGATATACTGATAATGATGATGATGATGATGACAATGGATGAGAAAAAGAAAGAGAAGAGGAGGAAAGAGAGCGAAGGAGTTAGAAGAATGGGCCATGGGAGAAGGAAGAAGAGATGGGTGGTGAAAAGGTAGAAAGAAGAAGACGACGAAGAAGAAGAAGAAGAAGAAGAACAACAACAACAACAACAACAAGGGAAAGAAGATCAATAGCAACACACACACACACACACACACACACACACACAGACACACACACACACACACACACACACACACACACACACACACACACACACACACACACAGACTAAATCACCCACGCCACCACCACCACCATCCAAAACTAGCCATCATTCATCCCCAACAAACGCTTACCACCACCACCATCACTTCTACACCCACACATATCCCTCCCCCCCAACCCCTCCACCCCCAACACCACGCCCAACGCTCCGCCTCCTCTCACCTTGACCTCCACGTCGTTCACCACAGCTCTCTTCCTGCGCTGAACAACACCAGCAACACGCTCACTCCACAGGTGGACGGGACGACCGCCGAACAAGGCAGCGAAACGCTTACGTCTGGTGGAACTCAAACCCCCGGTCCCCTGCTGACGCTGAAAGGCCAAGCTGTAGGCCCTGGCCAAGCCCTCCTCCATCGCCGTGATGAAGGCTTGGGACTGGATGTCGTCCCCGGAACGTAGCCGGATGACTGCAGAATGGGATGCACAAGAGTTTGGGGCTGATAGCAGTGTTGAGAGGCACGTGCATTATGACTTTCCTTTCCCTAAACATATTATGTATGTATATTTCTAATTTTCATATGTACTGGTGGAATATCATTTGTATAACGAAGTGAACAGACACAATGTCAGTCACTGTCAGGCCGACTGAATGTCACTCAGCTGTAAAAACCCAAGGGTTATTCCCTGAACGAGGACGTTACTGAGCTCCAGTTCTGGTTTAACATTGATTGACATGACTGCACAGAGACCTTAAAAACTGGTATTGAATTGTCGAAAGAGCACCACATAAAACAGACAGGCAGACAGAGCAGCGGGAGTGAGGAGGGGGGGTTGACGAGGGAGAGACAGAGTCACAAGTATTATCAACACTAACAGCATCATGACCACAAGCACGATCCAACGACTAAAGGAAAAGCAACCGACCTGTGACAACCAAGAGGTCCTCAGCCACCGTCGTTGTCGACACTGCAGCAGTCGTCGTCGTTTCATTTGATGCGGGTTCTGTCACTGTCGTTGACCCTGTTGTTGTCGGCGGTGTGGTGGTAGGCTGAGGCGAAACCGACGAAGATGTAATTTCCGACGAAGAAGACAACGACGGGACGATTTCCGAAGATGTGTCCACCACACTGCTGGGCACGAACGAGGTACTGAACATTTCCAACGATGATGGGGTCGCCAATGAAGATGTAATAAGAGACATAACTGTAGAATAAGTGACCAGATATGAACTGGATGTTTCAAGACTTGATATCACGTCTGAAGAAGATGGAAGAAGTTGAGAGGAAGCTACCACAGAACCTGATGAAGGTACGTCTGACACGGATTCCAATGAAGATGAAGATGACGGAATTGAAGATGTGGAAATGAACATGGCACTCGAGGTTGGCGTGGTTGACATTACTTCCATAGATGTCGATGGCAGAATTTCAGAGACAGACACAGACAGAGAACTGAACATGGACACAGTCAGCGTACTGGACAAGTCCATAAATGATGATGCCTCCAACGATGGTGAAGCATAAGTGAAAAATTCAGACACAGAATCAGCTGGCAGACTGGACGTTTGTTGGGTAGGTTGTTGTGTTGAAACATCACTGGATACTGCCACAATGCCAGAAGTTTGGATAACAGAGGATGTATCCATGGCAACTGGGGTCGAACTGGACATCTCTGTTGTATCAGTCACACTGGACGTTGGAACGATAGCTGTTGACAAACTACCCAGCACACTGGACGTTGGAACGATAGCTGTTGACAAACTACCCAGCACACTGGACGTTGGAACGATAGCTGTTGACAAACTACCCAGCACACTGGACGTTGGAACGATAGCTGTTGACAAACTACCCAGCACACTGGAAGGCCCAAACACATCAGATGTCACACCAGATGTGTCAAAAACTTCAGACGAAGGTGAAGAGGACAGTGACATTGATTCAGAAGTCACGATCACACTACTGCTCGGTTCCAAAACACTGGAAGAGAATGTTGTCGTGTCTGTCACGCTGGACAGGTCCGGCTGCAGGACAGAGCTAGCAGAGGTTTGCAAAGTGGACAAAGAGGAGGAGACTTCAGTGCTGGTGAAAAGAGTGACTGTGCTCACAAACGGAGGTACTGCAGTGCTCACAGCTGCCGAGGACATAAACATTGAGCTGGTGCTTGACCGCATCTCTGTTGAAAACATTTCTGACGATTGATGTATTTCTGTCACCACTGAACCTGAAAAAGACGGAGAAATAATCTCAACCATGCTCGAACTCGGTTCAAACAATATTGTACTGCCTGTGTGTCCTGACGAGAAATGAGACTCTGAGCTCACTGAGGAGTCAGACTCTAATGGCAGCACGGAGCTGTATGATGTTGGAATTCCAGAAATGGTGGAGATAAAACTTTGGAGAGGCAGTGTTGATGGAGCAGCACTCTGAGAACTTTGCACTGGCAGGAGTGATGTCGACGACACCAGAGGTGTTCCTGACGACATTAAACTCTCCATTGAAAGAGAGTCTGTGGAAAAAGATGGTAGAGTAACAAAACTCAGAGAACTCTCCACTGTCGTGAAATCTGTGGAAAAAGATGGCACAGGAATAAAACTGGCAGAGTAAGTTCCAAAGGAAGATACAGAAAAGGTTTCAATGGAGTCCAACATTTCAGAAGAAAAAAGTGTTTCACTTCTTAAAGTGGATGTAAACAAATCAACGGAAAGAGAAAATGTCATTGTTTCAGACGAAAAATACACCGAAGAATCCGAAGGTGCAAGTTCTGTGAACAGCAAAGAGGAACTTTCAGGCACTGATGCTGTTGATGTGGATATTCTCAGAGAACTGAAATACGTTGTTATGGGCAATATATCTGTCATTGTGGAAACGTTTCCCACACTTGAAGAGAAAAAGCCTGAGGCAGTTGACGAAACCATCACTGATGTGTCAGCCAAAGATGAGGAAGGTGCTAAGGAGATGGACTGGACCACAGTACCTGTGAAGACAGTGGATGTGGGCAATAATGACGTCAGAGGTGGTGTTGATGATGATGACATCACTGACAATGACACGTCTTCTGTCTGGATGGCTGTTGACAACACGTCTTCTGTTTGGATGGCTGTTGACTTGAACATTTCACTGGAATGTGCTGAAATCAGAATAGTGTCTGACTGACCTGACGAGGCTGGTTGGACTGATTCAATGGGTATCAAAGAAGTTGACAGTGATTCTGAGGAAATCATCCCAGTCTGGCTGAACATGGACGATGGATGCACATAGTCAGATGACGATTTAAGATTCGATGATGGCAGTGAACTAGGTACAGCTGTGGACGGAGCTTCTGAAGAAAACAGAAAATGCGAAGTCACTGACTGGCTAGGCACAGCTGTGGGCAGAGCTTCTGAAGAAAACGGAAATTTTGAAGTCATTGATTGGCTAGGCACAGCTGTGGGCAGTGCCTCTGAAGAAAACAGAAATTGTGAAGTCACTGATTGGCTAGGCACAGCTGTAGGCGGAGCTTCTGAAGAAAACAGAAACTGTGAAGTCACTAATTGGCTAGGCACAGCTGTGGGCAGAGCTTCTGAAGAAAACAGAAAATGTGAAGTCACTGACTGGACAGGCACAGCTGTGGACAGAGCTTCTGAAGAAAACAGAAACTGTGAAGTCACTGATTGGCTAGGCACAGCTGTGGGCAGTGCCTCTGAAGAAAACAGAAATTGTGAAGTCACTGATTGGCTAGGCACAGCTGTAGGCGGAGCTTCTGAAGAAAACAGAAATTGTGAAGTCATTGTTTGGCTAGGCACAGCTGTAGGCGGAGCTTCTGAAGAAAATAGAAATAGTGAAGTCATTGATTGGCTAGGCACATCTGTGGGTGGAGCTCCTGAAGAAATAAAACGTGAAGTCGGTGACTGGCTGGGCACAATATCTGTAGATACAGTTTCTCCCAACTGTGTAGAAAATGATGTATGCATTGAGCTTTGTGAAATATCAGGCACGGCAGATGACAACAGATTCGAAAACAACACAGAACTACTGGATTCTACATCTGACATTTGCATAGATGAAGTGATCACGGAGAACTCTGATATGTAATCTGAAAATGAGACATAGGGGGAAGATGGCACGAAATCAGACAAGGGACTGCTTGTCAGATGAAGGAGCGAACTGTTTGACACAGTATTTGTGACAGTGGGCACATGGATACTGAACGAAGCTGTCACAAAAGCAGTTTCTGATGAACTGATAGGTGTAGAAAGTGTGGACTGCAAGTTTTCTGTGTTCATACCTCCACTTTGTGAATCAAGAACTGCAGTCGTTCCAATGTGACTGAGACTACTGGTCTCCGTGCTGAAACCACTGGTCGTAAACAGACCAGATTCACTGACGCTAAGCATGCTGATTGTTGAGGTCATGCTAAAGGAGAAACTTGGGTCAGAATAGCTCATGCTGAGCAACGCAGTTTCTGAACTTGGTTGTGATGGAGCAATGTAAGTACCCGTCATTGTGTCAAACGCTTCTGATGAGGAAGCAGTCACCAGATGGGTCATTGGAAAAGTTACAATATCCTGGGAAGAAACCAGTTCACTGAGAAAGTCAGACTGTGATGTTACACTTTCCATAGACATAGTCAGAGACTCACTGGCAGTTCCCTTCATTGACGATTCCAAAGTCTGAGAGTCAGTGTCACTCACATAAGAAAGTATGGTTGTTCCAGAACTGATGGCGATGCTGGAGAATATTCCATTATTGTCTAAAGAGGAACTATCATCTTGAGAACCAATCTCGATACTGGTTTGAAGTGACTCAGTAGTAGAAAGTGTGGCACTGACACTGAATGTAGTAAAAGTTGCACTGGGAAACAACATGTCACTGGCAGTGCTAAACATTTCACTTGACATGTCAGAACTTGCGGTAACAATCGGAAACCCGCTCCCTAGGGTTTCAGTGTCTACAGCCAAAGTAGACACCAGTAATGCACCACTTGTAGTTCCTGAATAACTGTAGCTTGAGGATGATGAATCAGCCAGCTCAGAGCTCGTGGCTTTTGATGAAGACGATTCCGATGAATAGTCAGAACTGTCAGGAAACAGGAGAGTTGTACTGAAAACATTTCCCGAGGACACTGAACCTTCACTGGGAAAAGTTTCTGAAGAAGGCAGGCGAGAATAACTCGTGCTATCTGTTATGCTCAAAGTAGTGGGTGAGCTGGCAGTGGAAGTGGAGGGTGTGTTTAAATCTGTTGGCGGCTGCACACTTGGTGGTTCTGGGAGTCCACTTGTTGATATCAGGAGTCTACTGTCTGAAGCAGTATAAAAGTAGGAGGAGAAGACAGTTACTGTTTCACCAGGTGAAACAGTGGGGGTGTAAACAGAATCACTGACAGTAGATACATCCTCACTGATGCCCAGGGAGCTGCTCATCACGAACGTATTGTCAGAAGGTATGAGCGAATCTGATGGATAAACTGAAACTGAGCCTGGAAAAGCTGAACTGGGAGACGTGGTTTCAGACGATGTGAACGACACTGGACTGGAATCAAGGTGACTGTAAGACATTTCTGACTCCAGAGATGAAGATATCACAGTGTGGGTGAACGTTACCTGGGGTGGTTCTTCAGTTAGAGACTGTGTCAGTTCTTGTGATTCTCCTGAATCAGCAACAGAGGATGAGGCAGTGACAGCACTGCTCATCTCAGATGTTATGAATGATGCGGTTTGTGAGAACACTGATGAAGTCTCAAAGGACATAGATTCAGACGAAAGCATGGGCAAGCTTGGAGGAAGTGAAGGCTGAAGCTGGTCATCACTGACTATGGCACTGTTGAAATCAGATGACTCTTGAGTGCTGTGAATTTCGTCTGTCATGGTATAACTGCTAACAGGTAATGACGATGGAAGAGAACTGCTTTGAAAAGAAGCGAGGGGCAGTGTAGACGTGGAAAACAGTTCCTGTGTAACAGTGTCACTCCTACTACCCTGGGTATTTGATGACAGTATGGCATCACTGACAGATGAGCTCACTTCTGCTGAAGTGCTTTGCAATTCCAGTTGGGTCAAAAATGACGAACTGACAATGTCTGCTGTGCTCACCACTGAAAGCAGCAAAGAGCTTGTGTCCGCTGGTATTTCAGAACCAGCACTGGTTATCAGGCTGGTTATATCTACTGCTGATTCACGCAATGAGGTTTGGATGTATGTAGTCAGACGTGTGTCTCCACTTCTGACAGTATCACGAAAATCAGACAAAGAAAAGAACATTTCTGAAGAATCAACACTGTTGATGATTTCCAGATCAGAAAATAACAGTGAGGAGGTGGTAACAGCAATTATTTGGCTCTCAGAACTTGGCAAGGGTAATAATTCGGCTGAAGAATCGTGCATAGTGGATGAAAGAAAGCTGCCGTCTGGACTGACATCATCAGACGGTCCTATTGAACGACTCTGTATAGTCATTTCACCAGCCAAGTCTGAAGACAGGCCCGTGCTTGCAGAAGCTGTTGCAGTTTCACTTTCCATGGTTGAACTGAAGTCCCGAATCACTGTCGATGAAACTCCAAAGTGTCCAGATACTGAGTCAGCCTCAAGTGAGTTCTCATCGATAGATGACTGCAGATAATTGTCTGAAGAAATGCTGTCTGATAAAAGGTCCGTGGACTGTCCAGAATCATCGCTCTGCGAAGGGAACGAGCTGCTGTCTGCTGTCATGTCAGAGAAGCTAACAGCTGGCGTGGCAGTGGTGGGACTAGGTGCTATCATGCTGAAATCTGTTGTGCTTTCAACATCTAGGTCAGCTGTGCTGCGTGCAAAACCTGTGCTGCTGGGGGAATAGGTGAATTCATGCACACTGGGGGACATCTGAATTGTTGTTGGTTGTAGGGGATCAGAGGTGCTTTCGTATTCTTCCTGGAGAAAAAAAGAAGAAGACAGTTCTGACACACCAGAGGCACCTGATGTCAACGAATTAACCGGTTCTGAATCATCACTGGGACTTCTTGATTCACTCATTACAGAAGAAACAATCGTTGTTAAATCAAACAGTACTAAAGAACTCGATACGTCACTGATGACTGAAGGTTCAGCATCACTGGAACTCACACCCCCAACAGTTTCTGGGAACATCAGACTGCTGCCTCCGGGTGTTCCCAACGTTTGGGACGTAGCCTCTGACAGACTTCCGGTGGAAATCTGCATCTCTGGATCGGCAGATACAAACACAGTGCCGTCGAAAACAGATGACATACCAGACTCGATAAAGTCCGCATCAGAACCTCGCATCTCTCTGTTGCTGGACAGCGGAACCGCTTCAGAGCGGCTAGGTGACGTTGCTGAGGTGGTGTCAGCAGTGTTCCATGAGGATCGATCAGACACAGGAAAGGAGACGCTGCCGGAGGGATCCTCAGACGCCTTGGATAATGCTGAAAGCTGAAGCGAACTGCCCGCACCGCCATC
>NC_134902.1:31537224-31549724 GCF_041734735.1 Babylonia areolata | reverse complement strand
TGCTCCAGTATAACTGAAAAATAAGGTAATAAATAGACTGTCATTTTCTGGGTGTGCCAAACAATAACGTGTCATTTTTGTGCAGCTACCAAGTGAAGCCGAGACAGACTCAACAAGAACTGACTCTCCAGTACCATCAAGCTCAGCATGGTCAATTCTGCCAAGTCAACAGGCATCCACGACGGGCGCAACAGCCGAGTGGTTAAAGCGTTGGACTGTCAATCCTGAGGGTCCCGGGTTCGAATCACGGTGACGGCGCATGGTGGGTGAAGGGTGGAGATTTTTCCGATCTCCCAGGTCAACATAATTTATCTGCAGACCTGCTAGTGCCTGAACCCCCTTCGTGTGTATATGCAAGCAGAAGATCAAATACGCACGTTAAAGATCCTGTAATCCATGTCAGCGTTCGGTGGGTTATGGAAACAAGAACATACCCAGCATGCACACCCCCGAAAACGGAGTATGGCTGCCTACATGGCGGGGTAAAAACGGTCATACACGTAAAAGCCCACTCGTGTGCATACGAGTGAACGTGGGAGTTGCAGCCCACGAACGCAGAAGAAGAAGAAGAACAGGCATCCACAAAACAATCTACTGCAGCACCTACTGCCACAAAGAAAGCCAAAGATGGTCCAAGAAGAGACTGGAAAAGAGTGGACCTGTCAAAAAGGCAGAGAACGCTTCATTTGGAAAGCTAAGGATGTTGACCTCTCTCGTCTGCCAGCTACGCCAGTTGAACTCTTTGTGGTCAACACCATGTCAGTCAAGGTTGGAGTTGAACCAGTCCAACCAGTCCAACGCTGGTTTAGAGCTGAAGGACAGTGAGTGGACATCACACAGCCACTCTTGGTAAAACACCACAACCAGACAATCAGTGGTGTGGATCGGACGGACCAAAACGTAGATGGATCAGATGGACCAAAATGTAGACAAGGACATCTCCATATGTTCCAAGAAGTGGTGGTGGCACTGTTTCCCTTCAGTGTTGATGCCAGCCCCCTGTACAGGGCAACACCAAGCTGAGAACAAGCCCCTGAATATACTGGACATCAGGCATTCCATAGCCAGGGTCTACCTTGTACAAGCGTCACAGGCATCCTGTGTTGGCCGACCGATAGTACCCATGTTGGCTGTAAGCAAAAGTGTGCCTTCAGAGGTTCACTATGACAGGATCGACCACATCATTCTGCTCTGGAAAACTCAACTGAGATGTGGTTACTGTGGAAATAAAGTGTATCGAAAATGCAAGAAATGTAAAGTTGGAGGGCTGGACAAGTGCTTTGATTTGTTTCACATGCCCACGACACTTATGGAGTCACCCACACTCTGAAGGAGCTGGACGGTGCTGTTACCCTGTGCTTTATGCCTTAAAAAATATGTATTTATTTATGTATTTATATTTTTTTCATTTATCATTTTTTAATTATTTTTTTTATATTATTATCATTATCGTTATTATTATTATTATTATCATTTATTTTTTAATTATCATTATTATATATATATATATATATATATATATATATATATATATATATATAGTTGTTGTTGTTGTTGTTGTTGATGTTGTTATTTTTACTTTATCTTTTTTTTTCTTTTTTTTTTCTCAAGGCCTGACAAAGCGCGTTGGGTTGCGCTGCTGGTCAGGCATCTGCTTGGCAGATGTGGTGTAGCGTATATGGATTTGACCGAACGCAGTGACGCCTCCTTGAGCTACTGATACTGATACTTATGCCTTTTTTTTTTGTAGACATGAGTGACTTTTCTTGGAATCAGAGGAAACATTTAGGGTATTGAAACTATTTTCAAACAAGATAATCACAGTATCTTTGAGTTCACCTTTTTGTATACTACTATGCGGGTGGAATGCTGAAATCCTGTTCCTTTTCTTTCTTTCTTTATTATTTTCATTCTTTTTGTTTTAATGTGCAATATATGTTATAACCATATAGAATATTTCGTTTAAGTTTATTTTAAATATTGCTGTAAACAAGCTGCAAAAAAAGAAAGAAAAAAAGTTGTTTATGATAGTTGTGTGCTCGTTTGATGAAATGGGTGTTGTGTACTCGTTTGATGAAACGGGTGTTGTGTGCTCGTTTGATGAAATGGGTGTTGTGTGCTCGTTTGATGAAACGGGTGAAAATGTGCGGGGGGAGGGGAGAGGGTGGGGGTGGGAAGGGGGCTATGAACTTGTCAGCAAAATAATGTTTTGTATTGTTGTTTGTTACTGATATAATTCAGATTTATTTCAGATCAGTGAAAGACAAACTGAGAAGGAAAAGGCTTGTGTTCTTACTGTGTGATGACATTGAAAAACCCCACCACACGTGATCCCACTGTCCCCCCAAAAAAGGGACGGTTACATTTTATGCTCAAAAATCAAATTTTACTAAACTTTTGTCAAAATAAATGCTAGATATGTTGAAAAGACATAAAAAAAACCAACAGTTTAGCACACAATATCCCTTGTGACCCCGGTACACTTGGTAATAAAGACATATTCTGTTCTATTTTATTCTATTCGATTTTGTGAACCGTTCAGTTTCTCAAGGAGGTGTCACTCCAGCGTGCTACACCACATCTGACAAGCAGATGTCTGGCCGACAGGTAATAAAAGTACCACTACTACTACTACTACTACTACTACTACTAAACAGATAAAGATAGACAAATAAATAAATCCAGAAAAGAAAACGACACGTGTTGAAAAACAATGTCAGGGACACATCTGTTGTGTGTATGCGCGCGCGCGCGCGCGCGTGTGTGTGTGTATGTATGTGTGTATCTGTGTGTGTGAGTGAGTGAGTTGGTGGGTGGGTGAGAGAGGGAGAGCGAGAGACAGACAGAGAGACACAGACTCGGACACAAAGAGATGTACAGACACAGACACAACGACAGACCCACCGACGCCCAGACAGACACAGAGACGAACAGAAAGTAGAACGTATTATAGGTCTCACTTTGATGTGGTATTTGCCGAGCAGTCACACTTACCACCGTGAAGATTGCACTTGGAGGTGCAGAGGGATATAAAGTAAAGGGCCTGGGAAAATTAACATTACAGAAGGTTCGGGGACTGAGGTAGTATCACTCACTGGCTTTTGTTAGCGATAGCAAACAAGCAAGTGTGTGTGTGTGTGTGTGTGTGTGTGTCTGTGTGTCTGTGTGCATGTTTGAGAGAGTGAGTGTGTGTGTGTGTGTAGTGTGCGTGCATGTGCAGATATGTGTGTGTGTGTGTCTGTCTGTCTGTCTGTTTGTGTGTATGTTTGAGAGAGATAGAGTGTGTGGGTGTGTAGTGTGCGTGTATGTGCAGATGTGTGTGTATGTGTGTGTTGCCTGTAGAGAGAGAGCAAAATTTATGACTGCACCTGAGATAAGAAAATCGTGACTCGACTTGCAATGTACACACACCCTTGAGAAAATAAATAACTTCAGGTGGAAATTACATGTGTGTGTGTGTGTGTGTGTGTGTGTGTGTGTGTGTGTGTGTGTAAATTCGTACTGCTGGCGTAGCTGTCTTATAAATCATTGTTGTTATCTCAGACGAGATAGGAAATAGAATGTAGTCAGATTAACTTAACTTTTTTTCTGCCCCATTATCTGCACCGTTTCAGTGGCATTACTCCCACGCCGCTCATTTAGATTCCCCCATACACGGCCACACCCCGTTCGTCCGTCGCAGTTCCAGCGTCGGCAGTCCGCAGGAACCATCGATGTTAGGTCGCCAGAGGCCACACACCAGAGGAGACCCTGCACTGCTGCTGAGTCACTTCGGTGGTGTTCAGTGGTGCCTGTTCTGTTTTAACGTACTTAGGACACCACCTACTAAGGTCCCTACTAGGGACAATAATGGCTTAGTCGCGGAGCCAGACTGAGTGAGCGTCCCTCCCAGAGTTGAGACCGCCACCACGTCCCTCGAACAACAGCCCCCCCATGAATCTGCCGACACTGAAGACATTGGCAGGACTCACACCAAGCACAGAAGTGGAGGGGTATCGAAACTGAGGTCACCGTGAGAGCAGGGCATGAACAGCCACAGACTTTGGGACTGTTTTTGTTTTTTGTTGTTGTTGTTTTTTTAAATTGATGATGATGGAGGAGGACGATGACAATGACGATGTTGCTATGGAGGTCCATTTTGGTTTGGGACTGCTTGACAAGGCTGTACTCCACGTTTCCTGTCATAATGATATCCCGGCGTTAACCAGGCCCGAGAGATACAGACACTTGAGGTTTTGGTCAGGTATTTAGAGCAACACACCCAAAGACGCATCCTTGAAGTGGATGACACTCGACTGTGTGGTCCCAGTCTCCCCATTTAAACCCACAGCACACTCAACTCTGGGAAGGAGCCGGCCACGGGCCTAAAACCCACCTCCACTGGGATTCGAACCTGCGTCCTCCCAGTCGTCAGTCCGCGACGCTAACCACTCAGATTAACATTTAGTGATGGCTAATGAAACAAACAACAACAAAAAACACAAAAAACAAACAAACACACACAAAAAAAACAAGAACAAAAAACCCGAAAAAAAAAAATTGTGTCTCGTTATCAACTGAACAGTTATTTTCTACTCTTGTTTTACATATGCTGTTCAGTTGTCAGTTGTTATTTTTCGCCGTGCTGATTGTTTTGGTATTGATAATGCTAAGGAAAGTGTTGATATTTTCGTTAACCTCTGCTCCCCATGGAGATAATCGAAGATTATAGGGATAGGTCAAGTAACTGAAACCATCACTATTCTCCCCTATTCTGTCTGTATGTCTGTCTGCTTTTTAATTTTTTAATTTTTTTTATTTATTTTAATCAATTGGTTGTTTTTTTAAGATAAGATCAGAACTAAAATATTGTCAGAACAACATTAATTTTTGTTGATGATTCTTATTTCTGTCTGTTTGTCTTGCTCGGTCCGGTACACACACACACACACACACACACACACACACACACACACACACACACACACACACACACACACACACACACACACACACACACACACACATGCGCACGCACGCACACGCATGCACCAACTCTCTCTCTCTCTCTCTCTCTCTCTCTCACACACACACAGAGATTTTCTCCCTGTGCCTCTCTCTGTGCCTCTATCTCTTTTTTTTCTCTCTCTCCCTTCACCCACTCCCTCTCATCCCCCCAACCTCTCCACCCCCTGCTCTTTCTCAGTATCAAAATTCGTCATTTGCCAAACATTCACGTCCTCTCCGAGTGTGTGGAGGAGGGGGTAGAGGAGGTGCAGGGAAATTTGTGGTGTGTGTGTGTGTGTGTGTGTGTGTGTGTGTGTGTGTTGGAGCTCATGTACGTTTATATGTATTTGACTGTGCTTTCATATCTATGAAACTGCGTCTTTGAGGCATATCTGTTATGCATGTGTGGGTGTATGTGTGAATGTGTGTCTTCATGTTTTATATTTATTTGCTTATTTGTCATCATTGTTGTCTTATTTATTTAATTACTTATTTATTATTATTATTATTTTATCATTATTTTCATTACTACTATCTTTTTTTTCATCATAATTATTATTTATTTATTTATGTATGTACGCTTATATATATATATATTTTTTTTTTTCTCAAGGCCTGACTAAGCGCGTTGGGTTACGCTGCTGGTCAGGCATCTGCTTGGCAGATGTGGTGTAGCGTATATGGATTTGTCCGAACGCAGTGACGCCTCCTTGAGCTACTGAAACTGATACTGATACTGATACTGACGTCCTCTCCAAAGACCCTCACCCTCAGCATCATCCAGCCTCGCTGCACCCCCTCCCTATCACTTCTATCCAGCTGTGTGGGAGGGCAAACGATGCCATGCTAATACACCCTTTTAAGTCAACACTACCATACCCGGGAAAAGGTGGCACAGGATGTGCCTGTACCTGAATTGACGAGTAGGTAAACAACGGCTGTCTCTTGCTGTGAGATAAGCAGGGCAGGTCGGAAGACGTTTGTCACTCCTAGGTCTGCAACCTCATCCCAAGATGCTCTTTGTACCAGGCACACATCCCATTGATTACGTTCTTGGCTACCCGGATATGTACCCCCAAAATAAAGATAACAGGGTGGGTTCGCTTTTTTAAGTTTGCTTTTTGTTTGGGTTAGGTCAGGGGGAAAAAAAACCTTGTGCATTTAATCCTTTTGGTTAGTGAACCATCACCAGATGTGCTAGTTGGTTTGAGATGTGTCTGTTTTTATGATTGTAGAATCAGGACTTGCTCAGAAGATGGGAACGTTTGTTTGGGTCAGACATGTGGAAGATATTGCTCATATGCTGATGGTGGAGGGAGATACAGTAAAGCGCTTTTTGTGTGGACACGTTTGTACTGAGTGGGTAAACAGCTGTGAAAGGTTGCACACTATACTGACGGTGGAGAGAGAAAAACAGAAAAAAAAATATGTATGTTTGCACAGGTTACACTATAGTGATGGGGGTAGTTGTGAAGGCCTGACATGTAGACGGCAAACGAAAAACAGAAAATAAATGTATGTTGGCACAGCTTTAGTCGATGGTTGAGGACAAAAAAAAAGTTAACTGATTTCGTGGATACAAACTTTTGGTCTTTTTTTTTTTGCGATTTGCACCCCCCCCCCAGCCCACCTCTTCCCACCCCCCTCCTACCTGTGTGCCTTTCCTCTGTGTGTGTGTCTCTCTCTCCCCTCACACACAAACGCACACACACACACACACACATATATATATATATATGTGTGTGTGTGTGTGTGTGTGTGTGTGTGTGTGTGCGTGTTTGCAAAGACACGCACTTCTCGCACACAGAGTCGCATGGAATGTGTATTATTCACTTGAAAGATACTACTTTCACGTGGCGACAAAGAAATGTAAACATTCAACTCAAACATGCTGGTTTCAGACGACACCGTCAGCTCTGATTATAGTGAGCTATCCGTATCCATTTCTTACCCAGCCGTTCCCAGTCTGAGATCTTCATGATAACTCAGCTTGTGTGTGTATGAAATACCAGTGAATCACATGGTCATGCAGACCTTTGCTTAAAACCATACCACAGTCTCATGACGGCGCTTGTACAATGAAAATCGTATCCTCTTACACAGCGAAATTGTGCAGCAACACAAATTTTAACTCTCTCCATACGAACGGCGAAAGAGACGACGTTAACAGCGTTTCACCCCAATTACCACCATCAAAATATTGCAAGCGGAAGGCTCTTATACTGAAGAGGTGAATGTTGGCAAAGAATACCACAGTTCTGACGACGGAAGCTAAAGGTTAGGTCATTCAGACACCCACTGGACATCCGAGGGGTCTTTGTAGAGGAGAAGAGAGGACTGGCCGTACTGAGTGAGTTAAAAAAGGTTCCGGCCGGTAGCATGTATAAACACAGGCTTGTTGCACGCTAATGTTTTTTGTTATTGTTGTTGAAGAATGCTTTTAAGTGTGGTGTAAAGTGAAACCAAGATTTAAACACAGACATGAAACGTAAAAAAAACAACGAAACACCGAACAAGTACGGTAACTTTCGTTCGTACGAAGGGACACAACTTAAAAGCTATTGCTGCTTGTTAGAGCTTCCCACTTGTCAATGACTGGTACAGACGAACAAAAAGGGAAAAAAATTACTGAAGTTTTTTGTATTGTTTTTCTGTTTATTTTATTCCGAAAAAAAAAAAATCTTGTGCTCTGGTAACTGCGAAAGTACACTGGCTCAACTGAAGTGGCTTCCCTTTGTAGAAGTCAAAGTCAAAGTTAGCTGCTGTACAGCACATATTGGGTATTTATCTTATGTGTGTGTGTGTGTGTGTGTGTGTGTGTGTGTGTGTGTGTGTGTGTGTAGCCACCACAGGTAAGACGTACAGAGAAATAATCCCAGAGACACCCACGCTCCCACTCCCCCCTCTCTCTCCCACCACCGCCCTTAAAAACAAACAAACAAACAAAAACGAAGTTCCAAGTCCGTTCATAGTTTCAGTTTCTGAAGGAGGTGTCACTGCATAAGGACAAATCCATGTCCACTACACCACATCTACAAAGCAGATGCCTGACCAGCAGTATAACCCAACACGTTATTCAGGCCTTGAGCGTATGCATATATGTTCGTATACATAATTATTAGAGTGGATTTCTTCTACAAAATGTTGTCAGAGGACAATGCTTCCGTTGCCATGTTTTTTTGTTGTTGTTTTGTTTGTTTGTTTGTTTGTTTTTGTTGTTTTTGTTGTTTTTTTTGCTGCCCCATCATCTGCACCGTTTCAGTGGCATTACTCCCACGCCGCTCATTTAGATTCCCCCATACACGGCCACACCCGGGTTCGTCCGTCGCAGTTCCAGCGTCGGCAGTCCACAGGGAACCGTTGCCATGTTTTTGTTTCTTTTCTGTACGCCACGTGCGTGCTGCACACGGGACCTCGGGTTTATCATTTCACCAGAATGACTACACGCCCAGTTTGATTTTCCAGACAAACTTGGAAGAAAGGGCAAGAGCGGTAAGGGAATCCTCACGGACACTGTATCGGCGGATAAGGGTCTTAACCATTCTACCACTTTCATCCTCCGTTCATATTCCCTTCAATCGACATGTACATACACACAGCAACAGCTTGTGTGTTTTCTTTTCTCTTTTGTTTTGTAGTGTTCTTATTGTATTTGGTGGTACTGACGCTGTCTTAACTCTCTCCATACGAACGGCGTAAGAGACGACGTTAACAGCGTTTCACCCCAATTACCACCATCAAAATATTGCAAGTGGAAGGCTCTTATACTGAAGAGGTGAATGTTGACAAAGAATACCACAATTCTGACGACGGAAGCTAAAGGGTGGGTCATTCAGACACCCACTGGACATCCGAGGGGTCTGTGTAGAGGAGAAGAGAGGACTGGCCGTACTGAGTGAAACGCTGTTAACGTCGTCTCTTTCGCCGTTCGTATGGAAAGGGTTAATCATTACCCATTGCATTGTGTTTGGCGACGGTGTGAGTGAATTTATCATCACCTAAAGTGCTTGCTTCCTGATTGGCAATCTTGGAAAGGCCTGCCTCTTTTCTTCAGTCCCTTGCTTGCTCTCTTACCTCCATTTATTCTGTGTATTTATTGATTGCTTATGTGTAATCATACTACCCATTTATTTGTAGCCACACACACACACACACACACACACACACACACACACACACACACACACACACACACACACACACACAAGAAGCCACTTAACTAATTCTCCTTTAACCGTGTCTCATAGCCTATCATTGCACAAAGATTCATGGTTTATGTTCAGTAGTAGTAGTAGTAAAAGGAATATTAGTTAAGTAGCTTGTGTGTGTGTGTGTGTGTGTGTGTGTGTGTGTGTGTATGTGCGTGTGCGCTCGCGCGCGTGCACATACATATACACATCGTTTAATCATTCATCCAAAAGCCCGTTACCCACTATCCAAGGCACAGGAAAAGCAAACCCCTACAACAATGCATCCCCCCCCACCAACTGCGATACTACGACCACGTCCCTCTCTATAAGCTTCGCCGATGAGGTGGAGTGGCGCTGGCCACACCTGATGCACGGACCCAGTTACAGCCTGCGTGTGAGGGATTGGCCATGGAGAGGGGGATGAGGTGAACAGAAGGTGTTGGGTGTGTGTATGGGGGTGGGTGGGGGTATGAAGGAGACAGAGGGGAGGGGGACAGGTTGGAAGGAGGTGGAGGAACAGAGCCGGGAAGAGTCGGACAATTCGCTCCTTCTTGCAAGTGTTTGTGGTGAGCAATCAGTTATTGCACGCAAACCTTAGGGCGGCAGGGGTCCTTCCCACAGGATGGATAAGAGAAAGAAAGAAAGAAAGAAAGACAGAAAGACAGAAAGAAAGAAACTATCAATGACTGAATGAATGAATTAATGAACATAACAGAAGGCACTCCGCAGATAGCACACAGCATCTAACAAGTCAAAGTAAGTATGACTGTCCGAGGCTATCTGAGTCCTCTTGGACACTTAAGATCTGACCGAAAGAGAAATGCCACCAGTGTACGAGGAAATCAAATTAGACACACGCGCGCGCGCGCTCGCACTCACACGCAAGCACACACACACATACAAACGCTCGCGAGCGCGCATGCTCTCTCTCTCTCTCTCTCTCTCTCTCTCTCTCTCTCTCATTTTATTAAACATTGTGTAGTGTAGACCCTATTCAGGGCGGGGACTGGATGTAAAAAAGCACACCAGTGCTTATCTATTATCCTCGAAATAAAGAATTTGTCTTGTCTTCTCTCTCTCTCTCTCTCTCTCTCTCTCTCTTACACACACACACACACACACACACACACACACACACACACACACACACACACACTCATTAACACTTACACGCGCGCACACACGCACGCACACACACACAGAGAAAGATAAATAAGATTTTAAAAAATCCACTTAACAAATTCTCCTTTAACCGTGTCTCATGGACTATCATGGTGTATGTTCAGTAGTCGTCATCGTTGTTGTTGTTGGTGGTGGTGTTATTGTTTTTGCTGTTATTGTTGTTGTTGTTGTAACAGTGGTAATTCAGTGGTGGTTGTCTCTCCACTTAAATATTATATTACAGGTGTGTGTGTGTGTGTGTGTGTGTGTGTGTGTGTGTGCGTGAGTGTGTGTGTGTGTGTGTGTGTGTGTGTGCGTGCGTGCGTGCGTGCGTGTGTGTGTGTGTGTGTGTGTGTGTGCGCACGCGTGTGTGTGTTTGTGTGTTTCTGTTCGTTCGTGCGTATGTGTGACCATGCAAGGGTGCGAGCGCTTGCTTGCTAGCCTGCTTACTGTGTGTAGTGCGTGCACATTCATTGGAAGCCCTGCATTCTTCAATCTTTCCCTCCTTCCCTCCTTCCTTCCTCCCTTCCTACTTTCCTTCCGTCCTTCCTACCTTCCTGTTTTCCTTCTTTCTTCCTTCCTCCCTTCTTTCCTTCCTTCATACCTACTTTACTTCCTTCCTGCATACCTACTTTCCGTCTTTCCTCCCTTCTTTCTTTTCTTCCTTCCTATCGTACTTCTATCCTACATACCTAGCTTCCACCCTCCATTCCTTTCTACGTAACCACCTTCTTTCTATCCCTCCCTTCCTTCCTTCCTTCCTTCCTTCCTTCCTTCCTTCCTTCCTTCCTACTTAACCATCTTCTTTCTTTCCCTTCCTCCCTTCCTTCCTTCCTTCCTTCCTACTTAACCACCTTCTTTCTTTCCCTTCCTCTCTTCCTTCCTTCCTACTTAACCACCTTCTTTCTTTCCCTTCCTTCCTTCCTTCCTTCCTTCCTACTTAACCACCTTCCTTCCTTCCTTCCTTCCTTCCTCCCTACTTAACCACCTTCTTTCTTTCCCTTCCTTCCTTCCTTACTTCCTACTTAACCACCTTCTTTCTTTCCCTTCCTTCCTTCCTACTTAACCACCTTCCTCCCTCCCTCCCTTCCTTCCTACTTAACCACCTTCTTTCTTTCCCTTCCTTCCTCCCTTCCTTACTTCCTACTTAACCACCTTCTTTCTTTACCTCCCTTCCTCCCTTCCTTACTTCCTACTTAACCACCTTCTTTCTTTACCTCCCTTCCTCCCTTCCTTACTTCCTACTTAACCACCTTCTTTCTTTCCCTTCCTTCCTTCCCTTCCTTCCTTCCTACTTAACCACCTTCTTTCTTTCCCTTCCTTCCTTCCTACTTAACCACCTTCTTTCTTCCTTCCTTCCTCCCTCTCTTCCTTCCTTCCTTCCTACTTAACCACCTTCTTTCTTTCCCTTCCTTCCTTCTTTCACTCCTTCCTACTTAATCACCTTCTTTCTTTCCTTTTTTCCTCCCTTCCTTCCTTCCTTCCTTCCTATCTTCCATAACCAGGTACCAATTCTTACCCTTCTTTCATCTTTTTCTGTTCACTTTTTCTTTCTTTTTCTTTTCTTTTTTATCCCCAGGTCCAGGTGAATATAGACCAGGTTGCTGCAAGCAGTAACTGCGGACGCACAGCAGTGTGATGGCGGAAACAGTGGGACCCCGGGGAGTCAAAGAGTGCCCTGATTTATTGATGATGCCAGTGCTGACAGTGCCTGTTGTGTTGTGTGCAGAGCTCCATTGGCATGGCACCCGCACGGCCACGGCACGTGACAACCGGTGAAAAAATGTACTGACTTTTGGCACGGCGCGGACAGCCGACAGCTGTGTGTGTGTGTGTGTGTGTGTGTGTGTTGATGTCCGTTTTTGGCTTTTCGGCTATGGCGACATCTGCGATGGTTTTATTCAGTGTGTCTTCTCGTGAAAGCATGTCCTCTCCTTGATTTTAATTTATACACGTTATACCCCTACTTTAAAACTTTCTTCCTCCTTCTAGCTGGCTGCTTTAGAAAGACGTGTCAACCATCCAGTGATCAGGCCAATTTCAGTTTTGTTCCATTTTTGACTGGCAAATAAGGCCATAGTTAAGACGTAGAGGATACACAGGACACGGTCATCTAAAATAACTCTTTTATGACTGATTTGGTGTTTTTCCTCTGGCCCCTTT